>NW_022143259.1:0-8889 GCF_007565055.1 Rhinopithecus roxellana
ATGTCTATATTTTATACCTATATCAATTATGTCTATTGTATACCTATATCTATATATAACGATGTTATATTTTATAAGTATGTATTATATCTATGTATCTATATTTTATTCCTATATCTATATCCCTATTATGTCTATATTTTATACTTATATCTATTATCTATATTTTATACCTACATCTATCTTATCTTTTAATTTATATTTTATAACTATATCTATTATATCTATATTTTATAACTGTATCTATTATGACTATTATCTATATTTTATACCTATATCTTATATGTATATTTTATACCTATATCTAATATACCTATTATATCTATATTTCGTACCTATATCTAATATCTATATTTTATACCTATATCTATTATATCTATTATGTCTATCTATTATATCTATTATATCTATATTTTATACCTATATCTATTATATCTATATTTCATACCTGTATCTATTATCTATTTGGTCTACGTTTTATACCTATATCTATTATGTCTATATTTTATAACTGTATCTATTATATCTATTATGTCTATATTTTATAACATATATTATGTCTATATTTTACAACTATTTCTTATACCTAATGCCTATTTTTTTTGCCTATATCTATTATATTCACTATATATATATTTTATACCTATATCTATTATATCTATGTTTGATACCTATATCCATTATATCTACTATATCTATATTTTATACATATGTCTATCATATCTATTATGTCTATATTTTATGCCTATATCTATTATATCTATTATATCAATATTTTATACTTATATCTATTATAACCATATTTTATACCTATATCCATGATATCTATATTATTTACCTGTATCTATTATATCCATTTTATTTATATTTTATTTTATATCTATTATATCTACATTTTATACCTATATCTATTATATCTATTGTCTATATTTTATACCTGTATCTATTATATCTAATTTTTATACATATATCTATTATATCTAATTTTATATCTATACTATTATATCTATATTTTGTACCTGTATCCATTATATCTATTATGTCTATATTTTATCCCTAGGTCAATTAATCTATTATGTCTATATTTTATACCTATATCTATTATCTATTATATATATTTTATAAGTATATCTATATATCATATTTTATACATGTATCTATTATATCTATATTTTATATCTATATCTATTATATTTATATTTTATACGTATTTCTATTATATCTATTATGTCTATATTTTATTTATACCTATGTCTATTAAATCTATTCTGTCTTTTTTTTACCTATATCTATTGTATATTATGTCTGTATTTTAAACCTATACCTATTTTGTCTGTATTTTATACCTATATCTTATTATCCTATTATCTCTATATTGATAACTATATCTGTTGTATCTATTCTGTCTATATTTTATACCTATATCTATTATGTCTATGTTTTATACCTATAACTATAATATCTCCTATGTCTTTAATATATACCTATATCTATTATATCAATTATGTCTATATTTTATACCTGTATGTATTACGTCTCTATTTTATACCTATATCTATCATATCTATTATATCTATATTTTATACCTACATCTATTATATCTATTATGTCTCTATTTTATAGCTATATCTATAATATCTCTTATGTCTATATTTGATCCCTCTATCTATTATATCTATTACGTCTATATTTTATAACTCTATTAATTATATCTATTATGTCTATATTTTATACCTCTATCTATTATATCTACTATGCCTATATTTTATACCTATATCTATTATCTATTATGTTTATGTTTTATAACTATATTTATTATGTCTATTATGTCTATATTTTATACCTATATCTACTATATCTATTATGTCTATATTATATTCCTCTTTCTATTATGTCTTTTAATTGTATATTTTATACCTCTATCTATTACATCTATTATGTCTATATTTTATACCTATATCAATTACACCTATTATGTCTAAAATATAATATATAAATATTATATGTATTTTGTCTATATTGTATACCTACATCTATTATACCTATTATGTCTATATTTTATACCTATATCTATTATATCTATTATGTCTATTTTTTCCCTATATCTATTATACCCATTATGTGTATATTTTATACCTATATCAATTATATCTGTTATATCTGAATTTTATACCTATATCTATTATGTCTATTTTTTATAAGTATATCTATTATAAGTTATTTCTATATTTTATACCTATATCTATAATGTCTATATTTTAACCTATATCTATATATCCATTATGTCTATATTTTATGCCTATATCAATTATAATGTTATGTCTATATTTTATACCTATATCTTTATACTATTATGTCTATATTTTTACCTACATCTATCATATCCATTATTATCTATTTTATACCTATATCTATTATATTATATTTATACCTGTATCTATTATATCAATTATATCCATATTTTATACGTATATCTATTATCTATTTTATCTATATTTTGTACCTATATCTATTATATCTATATTTTCTACCAGTATCTATTACATCTATTATGTCTATATTTTATACCTCTATCAATTATATCAATATTTTTACCTATATATATATATATATTTTATTCCTATATCTATTAATTTATTGTGTCTATACTATATACCTATATCTATGATACCTGTCATGTCTATATTTTATTCCTATAAATATTATATCGATATTTTATACCTATATCTATTGTATCTGTTATATATTTATATTTGTAACTATATCTATATATCTACATTGTAGACCTATATCTATTTTAACTATGATATCTATATTTTATACCTATATTTAATATATCCATATTTTATACCTATATCTATTATAACTATTATCTATATTTTACACGTATATCAATTTTATCTGTATTTTATACCTATATCTATTATATCTATTATGTCTATATCTTATGTCTATATAGATTTTATCTTTTATGTCTATATTTCATATCTATATCTATTATATCTTTTGTCTATATTTTATAAATATATCTCCTATATCTATTATGTCTATTATTTATATCTATATGTATATCTATTATGTCTATGTTTTATACGTATATCTATTATACCTATTACGTCTAGATTTTATACCTATATCTATATCTATTAGGTCTACATTTTATTCCTATATCTATTATGTCTATATTTTATATCTATATCTATTGTATCTGTCTACATTTTATACCTATATCAATTAAATCTATTAAGTCTATATTTTATACCTATATATTATATCTATTATGTCTATATTTTATAGCTATATCTATTATAACTATTGTCTATATTTTATAACTATATCTCTTATATCTATTATGTCGATATTTTACACCTATATCTATTATAACTATTATGTCTATATTTTATACCTATATCTATTATATCTATTACGTCTATATTTCATACGTATAACTATTATATCTATTATGTTTATATTTTATACCTATATCTATTATGTCTATATTCATACCTCTATTCTATTATGTCCATATTTTACATATATCTATTATGTCTATATTTTATACCTATATCTATTATATCTATTATGTCTGTATTTCATACCTATATGTATTATATTTTTATGTCTATATTTTATCCCTATATCTATTATATCTATTATGTCTACATTTTATACTTATGTCTATTATATCTATTATGTGTATACTTTATTACTATATCTATTATATCTATTATGTCTATATTTTATACCTATATCTATTATATCTGTTATGTCTACATTTCATACCTATATCTATTATATCTATCATGTCTATATTTTATACGTATATCTATTATTTCTGTTATGTCTATATTTTATACCTATATCTTTTATATCTCTGATGTCTATATTTAATACCTTTATTTACTATATCTATTATGTCTATATTTATAACTTTGTCTACTATATCTATTATGTCTATATTTTATACCTATACCTATTATATCTATTATGTCTATATCTTTACCTATATCGATTATATCTATTACGTCTGTATTTCATACCTATATCTATTATATCTATTATGTCTATCTTTTAAATAAATTCTTATATCTATTATGTCTATATTTTATATCTATATGATATTATTATGTCTATGTTTTATACGTATATCTATTCTACCTATTATGTCTAGATTTTATAACTCTATCTACATCTATTAGGTGTACATTTTATACCTATATCTATTATGTCTACATTTTATACCTATATCAATTATATCTATTAAGTCTATATTTATACTTATATATATTATATCTATGATGTCTATATTTATACCTTTATCTATTATAACTCTTATGTCTATATTTTTAACTATATCTCTCATATATATTATGATTATATTTTATACGTATATCTATTATGTCTATATTTTATACCTCTATCTATCTATCTATTATGTCTATATTTTATACCTATATCTATTATGTCTATATTTTGTACCTCTATTCTATCTAACATGTCCATATTTTATACCTATATCTATTATGTCTATATTTTATACCTATATCTATTACATCCATGATGTCTGTATTTTATACCTATATATATATATCATTTATGTCTGTATTTTATCCCTATATCTATTATATCTATTAGTCTACATTTTATACTGATATCTATTATATCTATTATGTGTAATTTTATAACTATATCTTTTATATCTATTATGTCTATATTTTATAACTATATCTATTATATCTATTATGTCTATATTTTATAACTATATCTATGATATCTATGATGTCTATATTTAATACGTATATCTATTATATCTGTTATGTCTATATTTTATACCTATATCTTTTATATCACTGATGTCTATATTTTGTACCTATATTTACTATATCTACTATGTCTGTATTTTATAACCTTGTCTATTATAACTATTATGTCTATAGTTTATACCTATATCTATGATATCTATTATGTCTATATTTTATACTTATATCTATTACATCTATTATGTCTATATTGTGTACCTATATCTATTTTGTCTATATTTTAAATCTATATCTATTATATCTATTATGTGTATATTTTATAAGTATATCTATTACATCTCTTATGTCTATATTTTGTACCTGTATCTATTATATCGATTATGTCTCTATTTTATTAATATATCTATTAAATTTTTATGTCTGTATTTAATACCTAAATGTATTATATCTACTATGTCTATATTTTATATCTCCATCTATTATAACTATTATGTCAATGTTTTATACCGATATCTATTATATCAATTATGACCAAATTTTATACCTGTATATTATGTCTATATTTTACAACTTTTTCTATTATATCTATTATGTCTATATTTTATACCTATATCTATTATATCTATATTTTACACCTATATCTATTATATCTATTATGTCTATATTTTTATCTATATCTATTATATGTACATTTTATACCTATATCCATTATATCTAATATATCTATATTTTATACTTGTATCTATCATATCTATTATATCTATATTTTATACCTATATCTATTGTATCTACATTTTATGATTATCTATTATATCTATTACGTCTATATTTTATACCTGTATTTATTGTATCTATTATGTCTATATTTTATACCTATATCTATTATACCTATTATGTCAATATTTTATACCTATATCTATTATATCTATATTTTATAATTTTATCTATTATATCTATTATGTCTATATTTTATACCCATACCTATTATGTCTATATTTTATACCTATATATACTCTATTCATTATGTCTTTATTTTATACCTATATCAATTATGTCTATATTTTCTACCTATATCTATTATAAATATTATGTCTATATTTTATACCTATATCTATCATGTCTACATTTCATATCTATATCTATTATATTTTATGTCAATATTTTATACCTATATCTATTTTATCTATTATATCTATATTTTATACCTATATCTATTATATCAATTATGTCTATATTTTATACCCATACCTATTATGTCTATATTTTATACCTATATCTATTATATTCATTATGTCTATATTTTATACCTATATAAGTTTTGTCTATATTTTCTACCTATATCTGTTATGTCTACATGTTATACCTATATCTATCTATTACGTCTATATTTTACACGTATATGTATTATATCTTTTATGTCTGTATTTTATACCTATACCTATTATCTCCATATTTTATACCTATATCTATTATAACTATTAACTCTATATTGTATAACTCTATCTGTTGTATGGATTCTGTCTATATTTTATTCCTATATCTATTATATCTATATTTGATACCTATATCCATTATGTCTCATGTCAATATTTTATACATATGTCTATCATACCTATTATGTCTATATTTTATGCCTATATCAATTATACCTATTATATCTATATTTTATACCTATATCTATTATAACCATATTTTATACCTATATCCATTTTATGTATATTTTTTACCTATATCTATTATATCTATTATATTCATATTTTATACCTATATCTATTATATCTATATTTTGTACCTGTATCTATTATACTATTATGTCTATATTTTATACCTACATCTATTATATCAATAATGTCTATATTTTATATCTATATCTATTATATCTCTTATGTCTTTATTTTATATATCTATATCTATCATATCTATTATACCTATATTTTACACCTATATATAACTATTATGTCTGTATTTTATACCTAAATCTAATATATCTATTGTGTCTATATTTTATACCTATATCTATTGTATCTATTATGTCTATATTTTATACCTATATCTTTTGTATGTATTATGTCTATATTTAATACCGATATCTATTTTATCTATTATGTCTATGTTTTATACCTATATCTATTATCTCTTATGTCTATATTTTATACCTATATCTATTTTGTCTATGTTTTTTACCTATATCTATTATATCTATTATGTATATATTTTGTACCTATATCTATTATGTTTATATTGGATACCGATATCTATTATATCTATAAAGTCTATATTTCATAACTATATCTATAATATCTATTATGTCTATATTTAATACTTATATCTATTATAACTATTATGTCTTTATTTTATACCTATATATATTATGTCTATATTTTATACCTATATCATATATCTATTATATCTGTATTTTATACCTATATCTCTTATATCTATTATATTTATATGTTTTACCGATATCTATTATATCAATTAAGTCTATATTTTATATCCTATATCTATTATAAATATATTTTATACCTATATTTATTATATATATATTTAGTAACTATATCTATTGTATCCTTAGATTTATATTTTATAATTATATCTATTATATCTATATTTTAGAGCTATATCTATTATATCTATTATATCTATATTTTATGACTATATCAATTATATCTATATTTTATACCTATATCTATTATATCTATGTTTTATACCTTTATCTATTATATCTATTACGTCTATGTTTTATACCTATATCTATTATATCTATTAAGTCTGTATTTTATACTTATATCTACTATATCTATTATGTCTATATGTTATACCTATATCTATTATATCCACTATATCTATATTTTATACCTATATCTATGATATCTATATTTGATACCTATATCTATATATCTATATCTATATTTTATATCTGTATCTATTATATCTATTATATCTATATTTTATACCTACATATATTATAACTATATTTTATACCTATATCTGTTATATCTATTAAGTCTATATTTATACCTATATCTATTATATCTATTATGTCTATATTTTATACCTATATCTATTATGTCTATATTTTATACCTATATCTATGATGTCTATATTTTATGCCTGTATCGATTATATTTTTTATATCTATATTTTATACCTATATCTACTATATCTCTCATGTTTATATTTTATACCTATATCTATTATATCTTTATGTTTATCTTTTATACCCGTATCTATTATGTCTATATTTTATAACTATATCTATTATGTCTATATTGTATATCTTTATCTATTATATTTCATGTGTCTATATTTATACCGATATCTATCATATCTATTATCTCTATATTTTATGCTTATATCTATTATATCCACTATATCTGTATTTTATACCTATATCTATTATATCTATATTTGATACCTATATCCATTATATCTCTTATGTCAATATTTTATACATATGTCTATCATACCTATTATGTCTATATTTTATGCCTATATCTATTATATCTATTATATCTATAATTTATACCTATATCTCTTATAACCATATTTTATAACTATATCCATTATATATAATTTTTTGCCTATATCTATTATATATATATTTTATTCCTACATCTACTATATCTGTATTTTGTACCTGTATCTATTATATCTATTATGTCTATATTTTATACCTACATCTACTATATCTATAATGTCTATATTTTATACCTATATCTATATATTTATTATGTCTATATTTTATACCTGTATCTATTGTATGTATTATGTCTATATTTTATACCTATATCTATTATATCTATTATGTATAATCTTTATACCTATATCTGTTATGTCTATATCTTATTCCTGTAGCGATTACATGTATAATGTTTATTTTATACATATATCTATTATATCTATCTTTTATACCTATATCCATTATATCTATTATATCTATATTTTATGACTATATCAATTATATCTATATTTTATACGTATATCTATTATATCTATTATATCTTTATTTTATACCTATATCTATTATATCTATATTTTATACCTTTATCTCTTATATCTATTATGTCTTCATTTTGTAGCTATATCTATTATATCTATTATGTCTATATTTATACCTATGTCTATT
>NW_022143260.1:2500-34103 GCF_007565055.1 Rhinopithecus roxellana
CCCAGGGCTGCCAGGGCCACACCACAGCCAGCCACAAGGGGGACAGAAAGGCAGTTTGCCTCAGTGGCCATCAGAGTCTGTCCCCCTGGGGTGAGAGGGACTGATGGGGACCCTCCTAGAATCAGAATTCTAGGGGTCAGCGTAGTGAGGGTGGTGGAAAGGTGTGGAGTGTGGACCGAGTTCCGCTCAGATGGGTTTAGGATTGACCCTCCCACGCTGTCCCCCCCTGGCTGTGTGACCCTGGGCAAGTTGTTCAACCTCTCTGAGCCACTGTTTCTTTATCTGTAGAATCAGATAAAAAAATCTTTATCAAAGAGACCCATCCCAGAGGACTGCTGAGGTCACTCAGTGAAGTGACAAGCGTGGGCGTGGAAATGCCTGGCCTGGTGTCCAGGAAAGGAGAGGCGAGCCCAGCCCGCTCCACCGCCTCATGGAGCCTACGTCGTTCAGAACCCTGTTCTGCCCTGCAGAGCACACCAACCCGGAGTGTGATTTTATATTCATTGCAGCTAGGCCCTCTTCTTGGCCCCCAGTTTCCAATTTCCATGCTGGAGCATGAGCTGACGGCAGGGGCCATTTTTGGCAAAGCCTTGATCCTTGCCTGACCATGGGGTGCTCTAGGAATTCCTGTGGAGTTGACAAAAGTTGGTTCCCTTTCCATTGACGGCCTTGGCTCCTTTCCTTCCCAACGAAACACCCCGCACTGGCTGCTGGAACAGTCACGAGTCCCAGGTGCTGAAGACCCCCTGCATGCCGTCGGCCTGGGGCCCCACACACGGTATCCCAGCAAGTCCCCACAGCGCCGTGGACGAGGGGCTATTGCTCCCCATTACACAGATGAGAAACTGGGGCCCTGGGGGCTTAGGTAAATTGCCCCACCTCACACTATTTGTAAGCAAGAAAAGCCAGGATCCCTGGCCTATTCCAGACTGAGGTCAACTTACGACCTCCAAATCACGCGTCTCCCCAGGCTGAATCCTCTTCTCCCCGCCCTAGGCTGCTCATCAAAGTGTCATTTTTCTCTGGAGTTGACCTGATGGGGGTGTGGGGAGCCAACTGATGGGGTTGTGATACTGGGGGTGGGGGTTGTGATACTGGGGGCGGGGGGTGGGCAGGAAGGAGCTGGTCTGCTCTGTCCAGGTCCACACAGAGCCCAGAGCCACTGAACGTCACCAGGATCCCCCTAGCCAGGGGCTGTCCTGGAGATGGGAAAGTGGCCCAGGGGTTTTGTCCGATGATGATCGTCACCTGCTCGTTAGAGGCAGGCACCTGTCCTGGGTTGCTCTTCCCGAGGGTGGCTTGGCTTGACCGTCCCCAGACAAGAGTGGCATAAACAACCAGGCAACCCCCCTGAATTTCCCAGTCGGGCAATCAGCAGAGCTGCAAGAGCAGCAGCCAAGGCGGGTGCAGGTCCCGGGACTCCCGGCCTGACTGGCAGCAGTTGCAAGCTGGGTGCTTGCTGGAGCCAGGGTGAGCCCCTGACCCTTCCTTGTCCCTCACTCTTGGTGTCACCTGAAGGGCTGTGTGGGGACTGTCATTCTTAGCCAGTGCAGTCAGCACCCTTGCAGATTAGGTGCTAAAAGGCCAGTGCTGCCTGGGTCGTGTGCAGCAGGAATATGTGGGGAGTTCCCATTTCCAAGTCACCTCCCCAGGCTATGGCAACTCGTGTTGACCGTCTGAGGAGCAGAGTGAGGCATTTGGCATTCATTTTGTGCCAAGGAAGATTGCTCTGGGCAGTGGCTCTGCTTGGCATGAACTTCAGTGTTGGCAGCATTTGCTCACGCCTTGGTTCATTTGTTGAAGGGCTGTTCACTAGCTGTGTGGTCTTGGGCGCCTTACCTAACTTCTTCAAATTTCTTCACCTGTAAAAGGACGATATTAAAGATACCAACCGCATAGGGTTATAAAATTGTGATAATGCGATAATGCTTGTAAAGTGCTTAGCACAATGCCTGGCGTGGAGTCAGTACTTGGGAAATGTTTGTGATGATGGAGCACTTGCTGGCCACCCCGGCGTGCCAGGCTCTGCAGGTGCCAGGGAAACAGAAAGGAGGGAGGTGATTGGATCCCTGCTTGTTTTTCTTTTTGAGATGGAGTCTCGCTCTCTTGCCAGGCTGGAGTGCAGTGGCGCGATCTCAGCTCACTGCAACCTCTGCCTCCCTGGTTCAAGCGATTCTCCTGCCTCTCAGCCTTTTGAGTAGCTGGGACTACAGGCACACACCACCACACCCAGCTAATTTTTGTATTTTTAGTAGAGATGGGGTTTTCACCGTGTTAGCCAGGATGGTCTCAATCTCCTGACCTCATGATCCGCCTGCCTCGGCCTCCCAAAGTGCTGGGATTACAGGCGTGAGCCACTGTGCCCAGCCGGATCCCTGCTTTTCATGAGTTTCCTGAGTAAATGCAAAAGCAGGTGTGGAACCCCCTCACCGTAGCAAAGCGATAAGTGCTGCAAGGGACCACAGAGGAGGGAGGAACCAGCTGCCAGGAAAGGTCAGGTCCAGAAGCCCCCAGAGATGGTGCCATCGCAGCTGGGACTCTGTAGTGTGCTGGTGGGGGCACCTGGAGAGTGGTGCTCAGGCAGCAGTGGCTTTCCCCGGCCCCCACCCTGGCTTGGCTAGGGGAAAGGAGCACAAGGCAGCAGCCAGAACTGAGCTCTGCTGCCAGAATGGTGGCGGGGAAAGCAAGGCTTCTCATAAGACAAGGTCAAAGGGATGTGGCTCGTGGGTCCCAGAAGAGTCACTGAGCAGGAGTGCGGGGCCGAGGATGAAGAGCAGAAAACTCAAGAAGAACACAGGGGGTTCCCACATCATCACCTGAGGCAGGGGCCTTGTCTGTGGCTTGGGGTACCTGCTTTGCAGGGGCCATGTGAGCACACAGCTGCCTTTAAAGGACCAGGGACAGGGTAGGCCAGCAGAGGCAGAGGTAAGAACAAGCAGCGAAGGACCCTCTGAAAATCAGAAGCCACCATGGAAAAGGGGGCAAAGGATATGGACAGGTAATTTATAGATTTCCCCAATTCAAACAAGCATATCAAGAGATGCCCAAATTAGTAATCAGAGAACTGTATTGTACATTAAAACAATAATGAGGTATTATCTTAAGGCCACTTGACTGGAAACACTCAGAAACCTGAGGATGGACAGGAGGAAATAAAGGATGGGAACTTCCAGTGCGAACGTAGCTGTCCTTTTAGGGCCAACTGTGAAATCAAGCATGTGTTTATTCTGTGACCCAGTTGTTCTACTCCTGGGAATAGTTCTCAAAGAAATTCTCACCTCAGGGGCATATACAAATTCATGCCCTGCAGCTTTGTTTGAGATGTTGGCAATTTAAAAGCAATTCAGAATAGATGCATGAAATGGTTTTAATTCATACTTTGGAGAACTGCGCAGCAATGACAATTAAATGAGCTGTACAAAGAGCAAAAGGAATGTGCCTTAAACTAAACAGTGTTTACAGAAAATGGTCAAAAATAATGTAATACATAAAACAACACCATTTATAGGCATTAAAACACACACAAAAACTTGGCAACACATATTCCACAAGACCCAGATGAAAGATACTTGTTACACAGGTAGCATTATTGCCTTTGGAAAGAAGGGACATGGGAGTGGTCGGCAGAAATGAAAGAGATAACATCGATTATTAAAGAGACGGGGTCTTGCATGGAGCAATGACGGCGCTGAGGAATATGAGGAACTCAGCCTCGGGCACCTGAAGTATAAAGAAAAACATGAAAAAGTATGGTGTGTTTGGGAGCCTTTGGTGCCAGCTGCCCAAGCGCAGGGTGGGTGGGAAGGTGTAGGGTGAGGCTGCAGGGGTAGGCGGGGGTCAGATCTTGCAGGCTGTGGGTGGCAGGTCACCAGGGGCCACTGACATTCTTACATTGTTGAATGATGCCATCACAGGTGGAGGATGGATGGGAGCCAGGAGACCAGTTCCAGATCCAGGTCAGGGGTTGGCCAGCTTTCTCTGGCAAGGGCCAGAGAGCCAATATTTGCCTAAGACAGTGGCCTGTGGGTCTTGGTGCAGAGTATTGGGTCTGGGTGGTGGCAATTGGAAGAGCAGATATGGGGCCAGGTGTGAACGCTGCCGGGGGATGGCATTGGCCAGACTTGGGGGCTGGGGAGGGGGTGGTAATTCCCAGGTTTTGGGGAACTAGGATGGTGAGTGGTTCAACCAGGTGTCAACCAGGACAGGAAATCCAGGGGGAGAAGTGGGTTTGAAGGCAAGGGTTCATTTCTAGACTGTTGAATATGAACACCTGTGTGGCACCTGAGGGATGTTCAGTGATGAGCATCTGATAGTCAGCTCTGGAGATCAGATTGAAGGTCGGCTGCAAATGCAGTCAGGGACAGTGGCACACACGTGGCTGGTGTGCCTCCCGATGTTTGTTCCCCACGTCCTCCATCCCAGCCTGGGCGTCTTTGTGCCTGCGGGGAGCCTGCCCCACTCCCAGCAAGGAGGGCCCTGTTTGACGGAGCCATTCCATTCCCCATGGTCACTGGCTTGGCGTTGGGCACATGGCCCAAGAGGTTCAGTCAAGGTGAATGTCAGGAGTCTTGGTCAAAATCTTGGGCTGGGAGGGTTTTTTCTTTCTTTTGTACTTTCTCTGATTATGGTCGTCTGTGGGTGTGAAGCCTGAAGTCGCCAACGGGTTGCCATCCTGCTACCAGGCACGTGTGAAGCCAGGCCCTGAAGGAGGGCATCGTGGAGGGTGGGGTTCCTGCCTCTCCTACCCTTTGGAGGGGTGGAGAGAAGCAGCTGAACTGGCTGGTGCCCGGAGGCACTTAGAGCCCGTCAAAGCGCAGCGCTCCCTCTGGGTCCCTCCGCCACACTGGCCTCAGCCCCCTGCAGGCTTCATCAGCTCCTACCTGGCACCACCTGCAGGCTACTCTGTACCCCTCTGTCCCCTGAGCTGACACAGGTCAGCTTTCTTCAGCCAGGTCTCATCTGGGCTGCACCCCACTTACCAGAGCCTTCCTGAAATGACCACGACAAATGCTTGTGTTATCAAATCATGGAGGTGGCACTCACTATGTTCTGGACACAGTGCTAAACACGTTCTACAGAGACTAACTCAATTCACTGTTGTTGTGTAAGCGGGTAAGTGCTATAATTGCACCCATTTTATGGCTGAGAAGACTGAGGCATATGAGGCTAGATTACTTGCCCAAGGTCACAGGAAGTAAGTGGCAGCACCAGGGTTTACACCCTCACCCCCAAACCATTTTGCGCTTCAGACTAAAACACTCCTCTGCTCAATCTAGATGGCTCTCCTCACTTTGTCACCAAGAACCTCGTGGGGTGGGTGTGGTTTATCTCATTTCATGTAGGAAGGAACGGAGGCTTGGAGAGGGTTACGACTCTTTGGAGGTCACATGGATGCTAGTGGTGGCGCAGCTGAGATTTGAACAGTCTCTAAATTCCAAACTCCCCTGTTGCATCATCTAGTGCCTGAGAAATTTAGGCACAAGTTTGGGAACAAAAAAGTCCGGATTGCAGAAAATGGCCAAGTAGGAGAGAACTGTGGCCAGGGAAGCCCAGCCCCAGAAGGAGGTAGAAATCAGACAGGAGGGAGGCCTGAGCCGGCGGGGGCGGCAGGTGGTCAGGGACAAGGTTGGGCCCGCCATGCCTGGACATGGAGCTGTGCACTGTGCCAGTTGCCAGTTTAATATCTCATATGTGTGTATGTGTGTGTGTGTGTGTTGTGAAAGGAAAATAAATCTCAGAACCCCCAAATCACTAGGCCAAAGGGAAAAGTCAAGCAGAGAACTGCATCAGGCAAACCTGCCTTCCATTTTATTCCTAAATAAGATAGCTACAAAGATTAAAAAAAAAAAGCCACATACCTCCATACCTCCATCACAATATCCCACAAGGAAATTCCTTGGGGACTGCAAAAGCCTCAAACAGTTCTGCTGAATCTCACCCTGGCAATGTAAATTGACAGCTTGTCTTCATAGATGTGGGAAAAGGGCAGAACTCAGTCATCCCTCTGCTCACCTGAGACAAATGCACATCTGATAGCTTCCTCTGCCCTATTTTTTTTTTTTTTTTTTTTGAGACGGAGTCTGGCTCTGTTGCCCAGGCTGGAGTGCAGTGGCGCGATCTCGGCTCACTGCGAGCTCCGCCTCCCAGGTTCACGCCATTCTCCTGCCTCAGCCTCCCGAGTAGCTGGGACTACAGGCGCCCGCCACCATGCCTGGCTAATTTTTTGTATTTTTTAGTAGAGATGGGGTTTCACTGTGTTAGCCAGGATGGTCTCAATCTCCTGACCTCATGATCCACCTGCCTCGGCCTCCCAAAGTGCTGGGATTACAGGAGTGAGCCACTGCGCCTGGCCGCCTCTGCCCTATTTTTAAATAAAAATGCAGGTTCACTGAGTTAGACTAAGGCCTAAGTGACTATTCCTCTACCCCGTCCCCCCATTTAAATTGTGTATTCAGTGAAAGGCTGATCAAAGGCCCAAAATAACCTTTTGTTTCTTATCTACCCATGACCTGGATGTCCCCCCAACTTCAAGTTGTCCCCCCTTACGGGCGTGAACCAATGTATATCTTACATATATTGATTGATGGCTCGTGTATCTCTAAAATGTATAAAAGCAAGCTGTACCCTGACCACTTGGGCATATGTCCTCAGGGCCTCCTGAGGCTGTGTCATGGGGTGCATCTTGAACATCGGCAAAATCAACTTCTAAATTGATTGGGAGTCTCAGACGCTTTTAGGTTCACAGTGTGTGGTGTGTGTGTGTGTGGTGGGTGTGGTGTGTGCGGTGTGTGTGTGCAGTGTGTGTGCGTGTGCGTGGTGCGTGCGTGGTGCGTGTGGTGTGTGTGTGGTGTGTGGTGTGTGTGTGCGTGGCGTGTGTGTGCGTGACGTGTGTGGCAAGTGTGGCGTGTGTGATGTGTATGTGTGGTATGTGGTGTGTGTGTGTGGTGTGTGTGTGGTGTGTGGTGTGTGTGTGTGTGGTGTGTATGTGGTGTTATGCAATTTATCATGTGATTTGTGTAATCATCGTTATTTATTGGTCTGTACGTTCAGTAATGGTGTCTTAGGGACATCTCTGCTTTTTGTTTTGTTTTGTTTTTTTGAGATGAAGTCTCACTCTGTGGCCCAGGCTGGAGTGCAGTGGTACAATCTTGGCTGACTGTAACCTCCGCCTCCTGGGTTCAAGGGATTCTCCTGCCTCAGCCTCCCAAGTAACTGGGATTACAGGTGTGCGCCACTATGCCGGGCAAATTTTTTGTATTTTTAGTACAGATGGGGTTTCACCATGTTGGCCAGGCTGGTCTTGAACTCCTGACCTCAGGTGATCCGCCCTCCTCAGCCTCCCAAAGTGCTGGGATTCCAGGCGTGAGCCACTGCACCTGGCCTTAGGGGCGTCTTTGATAGAGGCTTAAGGCCATGGACTTGGATGAGATTTCCCGGGAGAAGGTGCGGACAGAAAAGGAGGCGGCTTGGGTGGAATGCCAGACAGAAGAGGGACTTCTCTCTGGCCCCCGGAAGAAGCTTCGTGGAGGACAAGGGTCTGTGAGGGGCGGAGACCCCAGAATCCCCTACAAGGGAGGTATCTGGGGCCCGCCCAGCCCTGCTCTTGGGACCCTCTGAGCTGGGCTTTCCAGACAGGTCCGTTTTCAAATCCTCTGCTCATGGCTCCGGTACGCCTGCAGCCCCAGAATGCCAGCGTTTAGGCGCCTAAGCTACACTTCCTAGAAAGCCGTTCGCCTCGGGAATGCTTTGCTAGGTCCTGTGTACTGAATTTGGGCTGGAAAAATGTAGCTATATTTGTAAAATATGTCAGTAAGATTGAACACCTGTAGCCAAGCTTGCTGGAGGGACCCCGGAGTCACTGCTGCCAGGCTAGACACGGGGGCCCTTTTGCACCCAGCACAGGCCCTGGCACACAAGCCACACTCCGTGGTGGAGCTCGGTTGTTTGTGGTCAAATTCTACACTTTCGGCACCTTTTTTCAATGAGCGGGAGCATAGCTGTGCGGCGCCTCCTAAAAGCCTTGGCGAGTTAACTCCTACTGAAGTAGGGCAAACGCTTTTCCCCAAGGGGGAGAGAGAGGCCCTATTTCTGTAGTGAAATTTTCATGCTCTATATATTTTTGTTCAGTCGTCTGAGCGTGAGTTCCTCCGTCTGTGAACTCTGAGTTTGAGGATTCTGAGTCAGCCCCAGACACACGCCCGCCCGGTGGAAAACGCCCCAGTCCTTCGCGGGGCAGAGGAGGCGCCGGGAACGGTGCGGCAGCACCCCCTGGTGGCGAATGTCGATGCTGCGCTCCGGGGAAGGCCGGGGACGCCCTCCTTAGGAGAGGCCCTCACCCTGTGTCCCCCTCACCTCCCAAAGGCATGCGGCTTACCAGCCTCAGAGGTTCCCAGCTCCACCCTCTCAGCCAGCCTGGAGAGAGCCTGGTGTGACGGAAGGCAGGGTGGACCTGGGAGACAGGGACCGACACTTAGGGCCCCCTGCTGTTTGTGCATCAGGGAATGTGCTGATGAGGACTCAGATGAATGAACCCTAACCCTAGGCCGGGCGGTGGCTCAGGCCTGTAATCCCAGCACTCTGGGAGGCTGAGGCAGGCGGATCACCTGAGGTCAGGAGTTCAAGACCAGCCTGGCCAACATGGTGAAACCCCTTCTGTACTAAAAATACAAAAAATTAGCTGGGCATAGTGCACACACCTGTAATTCCAGCTACTTGGGAGGCTGAGGCAGGAGAATTGCTTGAACCTGGGAGGCAGAGGTTGCAGTGAGCCAAGATGGCGCCATTGCACTCCAGCCTGGGCCACAAGAATGAAACTTCGTCTCAAGAGACTCAGCTTTTTCATATGTAAACAGGGAAACAGGGCTAATAATTAGTCCTTGGCATAACTGTTAAGACACAGTATGTGAAATGAGAGGTACATAATAGATTCACTAAATGGAAGGTAATTATACTTCTTATTGATGTCATAACGACTGGTCAGGCAAAGAAGGGAAGTACTGGGAAGTGGGGGCATGGTCAGGAAAGTCCTCATCAATGGGGAGACATTTCAGCTGGGTTTTGAAGGATGCGTAGGAGTTTCTAATCAAAGGGGGAAGGGCATTCTAGATGGGGGAAATGTGTGTACAAAGGCATGGCGGTAAGAAGTGCTCTAGTGCATTCGGAGAGCTGTAAATAGTTCGGTAAATAGTTCAGCAGGTGTAGCTGAAACTGGCCAGGTGAGCTTGATCAGAATCTCTGAGAGTAGGTTACAGGAATCTGTGTTTGGTAAGAAGACTCCTGGGAGAGTCTGAGGCTGACTTCCCACAGGCCTAACGTCTGGAAACCCATTGCTGCACCTGACATTCTGCACAGTTCTCTCTAATCTGAACCACAAGCCAGCAAGATAGAAGTAATTTGTGCTTATTTTACACAGCAGAAAGCCAAGACTCAGAGAGGTAAAGGGACTTGCCCAGGATCACACAGCTAAGGTGAGCAAGATTCAATCCCTGGTCAGCTTGACTTCAAACCCCATCCGCACAGTGAGTGCCCAGTAAAAGCCAGTGATGGCGGGGCGTGGTGGCTCAAGCCTGTAATCCCAGCACTTTGGGAGGCCGAGACGGGCGGATCACGAGGTCAGGAGATCGAGACCATCCTGGCTAACAGGGTGAAACCCCGTCTCTACTAAAAATACAAAAAACTAGCCGGGCGAGGTGGCGGGCGCCTGTAGTCCCAGCTACTCGGGAGGCTGAGGCAGGAGAATGGCGTAAACCCAGGAGGCGGAGCTTGCAGTGAGCTGAGATCCGGCCACTGCACTCCAGCCTGGGAGACAGAGCGAGACTCCGTCTCAACAACAACAACAACAACAACAACAACAACAACAAACCAGTGATGACCCTCCCTGCCGACGCTCTACAGGCTGGACCCTCAGGTGTGTTGATCCTGTTTCCCTGACTCCATCCTGTTAGGAGCTGAAGGAAGAGGGGTTGGGGCCAGGGAAGCACTGCCTGTGGGCCAGACTGCAATGCCAGGTAGAGAAGTTTCCCTGGTTAGAACTGCTCATTGGAGGAGGAGAGTCCTGTTCTTCTCAGGAATTTGCCAGAGATAGCTTTGTGGGTGTGTGTGTGTGTAATTTAAAAAAAATCTCGGCCGGGCGCGGTGGCTCAAGCCTGTAATCCCAGCACTTTGGGAGGCCGAGACGGGCGGATCACGAGGTCAGGAGATCGAGACCATCCTGGCTAACACGGTGAAACCCCGTCTCTACTAAAAATACAAAAACTAGCCGGGCGAAGTGGCGGGCGCCTGTAGTCCCAGCTACTCGGGAGGCTGAGGCAGGAGAATGGCGTAAACTCGGGAGGCGGAGCTTGCAGTGAGCTGAGATCTGGCCACTGCACTCCAGTCCGGGCGACAGAGCGAGACTCCGCCTCAAAAAAAAAAAAAAAAAAAAATCTCAAATAATCTCCAACTTACAGAAAAGCTTCCACTGCAGCACAAATCATGTATTTTTCCTGAACGATTTCAGGGTAAATTGTCAACACTTGCTCCCTAATACTCCACCTCCGATACTCCATCACCCTCAATACTGCCGTGTATTTCCTACAAATACAGACTTTCTCCTACATGGTCAGTCAGAACAACCTTCACTCACAACTCAAGTTCACGGGGCGCGTTGCTGCTGTTCAAGTCTCCCCAGTGGCCTGATGGCTTCTTCACAGTGAATGCACCCAGTTCAAATTGGCATGTGGCTTTCGGTTGTCACATCTCCTTAGTCTCCTGGAGTCTGAAGCTGAGCTCAGTCTTTTCTTGACTCTCATGGCCTTGACACTTTCGAAGATTAAGGGCCAGTTATTCTGTGGGCTGGGCCGCCACTTGAGAGACTGCTGCTCCCTGCAGATTTGATTTGCATTATCTGTCTTGGCAGGAGCACCTCAGAGGTGCTATTCCACTGGACAGGATTTCAATTTGTCCTATTTAAGCGCTTTTTTTTTTTTGTTTTTTTGTTTTTTTGATGGCGTCTCACTCTGTCACCCAGGCTGGAGCACAGTGGCATGATCTTGGCTCACTACAACCTCTGCCTTCCGGGTTCAAGTGATTCTCCTACCTCAGCCTCCTGAGTAGCTGCACTACAGAAGTACACCACCATGCCTGGCTAATGTTTTAATTTTTAGTAGACATGGGGTTTCACCATGTTGGCCAGGCTAGTCTCAAACTCCTGATCTCAGGTGATCTGCCCGCCTCTGCTTCCCAAAGTGCTGGGATTACATGTGTGAGCCACCATGGCTGGCCCTGGCTTGCTTCTTCTAAAACTCTCTTCCACTCCAGGTTCCCCGAAGCCTTGAGCACCCCATCCCAGACCCCCTGGAGCCTCCCCTCCCTCTGCTTACGGCGCCCACCACCCACCTCCCTCTACAGGCTGTAGAAACCTCCCTGACAAGCTGTGGCAGCACAGGGCCAGCTGCCCAGCAAGTTCCCCTGTCCCTCCTGGGGTCACCCAGACTTGACTCCCCTGGGGCTGAGTCTTCCCCACCTCGAGGTGGAGGAGTCCCTGATTCATTAAGGATTCTGGCCCTTTGGAATTCATCTATAGAGTTGCAAATGGACTGCTCAGGCCGTCTGAGAACCCTGTGACCCTGGGGACTTCACTTAGCGCCCCATCGCCTGATCTCCCTCAGATTCATCTTTCCCTCTGGGTGCTGGTGGCCAAGCAGGCGCTGAAATCCCCAGGTGTCCAGGAGGTGGCGCTGCCAGGTCAGAACCTGCACCCTTTCATGCGAGTGCGGCTCAGACAGGGGAGAGTGTAGGGGCAAAGGGAGGGGTGGGGGCTGTGAACTAGAGGCTGTGCGGTCCCTTGGAAGCATTCTGCCTGTGCACGTGTGTGTTAGCAAACACATACATACATGCCAGCAAATGTACATACCCACACATCCATACCAGTACACACATCATATATACTAGTAAATAGATACGAATACATGCACATACATACACCTCTATATATGCACATGCATACATACCAGTATATGTATACATGCATACATGCATAATAGTCTATACACATATACCAGTATATATGCACATACATACAAACCAGTAAATATATATAATATATACACACATGGAAACATGTAGCAGTTCGTTGTATCCTCTGTGTGAACACGTGTGCACACATCCTAGATGCATATCTGTGCATATGCACACACTCACGAGTCTGCACATACGTGTGTGCGTGTATATGCACACGCCAGTAACTAGGCCCTGGAGTCTGGGCCACTGACTTCTGCCTCGGAGGCTTGGGACGGCAGCAGCTTCTCCTCCATCACACAGGCCGACTCCAGATCTCCATTCTTTTTGCAGATCTTTTTTTTTTTTTGGATCACAGGTGGGCAGGATGGTGGCCTCACCTGATGCAGTGCACACCTCCAGCAGGTATCAGATGGAGTGCAGCTGGGAGCAAGATTCTCATAGCAGTGACAAAGATCCACGACACCCTCCACCACGCAGCTGTATGTGTGTGTCCTCAGATTTCATACAGGGTGACTGTGGTTTTCCCCTGAAAGCAGCAGCACTGATCCCTGCACAGGAGGTGAAGGGGGGCGCTGCGGGAAGGCTTTGAAACAGAGGGGAGCCTGTCTTCCGCCCTGGCCCAGCTGGGGAGCCTGAGGGTGGGGCTGTGACTGGGCAGCCTTAAGAAGTATGGTCAGCGTGCCATGCTCTTTTCCCAGGGGACTCAATGTTGTGGGTCCAGTTGAGATGGAGAGGAGCCAGGAAGACAGGCCAGGCCAGCTCCTTGCCTGGTGGCTGAGGATTTCTGGCCGTGAGCTTGGGGGACTTTGCAGAGCTGGAGCGGGAGGGTACCTTTCCTAACAGCGACACCCTGTGGTGTTGGCCGCTGCAACTGACACTCAGGTGACTTGTCTGGTTGTCTCCTCGAGGTGCTGTGACCAGGGCTTGACCTTTGGACTGAGAGAGCATCCGCTGGGCCGGGGGTCTTGGAGCTATTTGGAAGGAGGACCCTGAGATTTCTTTGAGAGATTACCTAATCCAAGAAGCAAGAGAACATGACCTCGCTTTATGCTCCAAGCAGCTGACCTTGGAATCTGGTTATAAATGCATCTGTGCCTTTCTTGGACAAAGTTTTTGCTTCTCTCTCTCTCTCCCTCTCCCTCTCCCTCTCCCTGTGTGTGTTTGTGTGTGTGTCCACTGGCCCAGGTGAGTATTCCATCCTCAGGTCCCTGAAGCATATCCCAGCAGAGCAGGCTTGGTTCCAAAGGCCACGTGGGATGTGTAATGACTGACTACCCTGTGGAGTGAGGGAGGAGAAATGGCCAAGCTCAGCTGAGCACACCTGGCCTGAGAGCCTGAGGGCCCAGGTGTGCCCTGAGAGTCAAGGGCAGATGTAGGGGGGAGTCAGGCCTTTTTAATCATAGAATCAACTGCCCGCCTGCCACAGTCAATGCTAAGCTCCTCAAACATCTTGCAAGCTGCTTGCTCAGGCCTCTGACTCAGGATTGAACCGCATGTGGCACAATCCTGCTACAAAGATGCCCACATCCTGGCTGTTCCAGAACATTCCTCAGCCTCACTGGGTGTGATTATTAAAGGCGCAGTATGGACAGCGGCTTGTCCTTTCCACTGAAAGAAGGAACAGGTGTCAGGACTGGAGGGGGCTCACTCGAGGCAGGTGCTTTTCGGTTACCTGGGTTTCCTGCACCTCTCTTCTTGCAGCATTTGCCTCTGGACACGTGGCCTTGAGCCTGACCCCTGGAGTTTATCCGGAGTTTATCCCAGTGCTTGGTGACGAGACCCCACCTACTACATAGGAGGACAGGCAGAGGGTCAGCCAGAGCCTGGGATGTGGAAGCGCCACCTTGCTTTGCAGGCTGTGTGTCCTCAGGCAAGTAATCAGCTTCTCTGAGCCCCCTCTTCCATCTCTGTCAAATGTGGACGAATGATGCCTGCACTTTGTCCCTGTGAGGCTGTCAGAAAGCACCCTGGTGTGGGTGGGAGAGCTTGGTAAACAGCAGGTTGTGCACCTGGTGTGGGGTCATCAGGCTCAGGGCTGAGTACACAGCCAGGAGAGCTCACCAGGCCTGGGATGGGGCCAGCTGCATGGAGCTGCTGCCCTGTGGCCCTGCAAAGCCCCTCCTGGCACTGCTGCTGATGTTGACATCTGCAGATGCCACCTTCTAGAAAGTTCTCCTTCCCCAACATGTCTGGAGTCCTCAAGGGATATGATACTTTCAGTTCCGCTATACAGCTTGTTCTGAAAATGAATTTGCTTCAATTGCTCCAATAGCAATCTACAATTGCTAGAGTAGGGAACAATTGGAGCACAACATGAGTTTCAAAGTTCACATTTGCTCTGCACAATTTTGTCCTCAAATGCCTGGCGAATGCAGAGAATGGCACCTGGCTGACCGGAACCTAGGAACACACAACCACACCCATGCACACACCCTAGGAACACACAACCCCACCCTCGCACACACCCTAGGAACACACAACCCCACCCATGCACCCTCCAGCCCTCCGTTCATAGGGTGTGTTGAGTCACATCCATCCAGCTCTGGTGCTAGAATGTTCCCCCCAATTTCAGATCAGCCAGCTCACAACCCCAATGCCCACTTCCTCAAACAAGCCTCAAGTCTTTTAAAGGGAAGCACCATATTAATTTTAGCGTGTATGTATTTCTTAACCATTTAACATATAAAACTGTGCTATCTTTTTTTATTTTTTTTGAGACAGTTTCACTCTTGTCGCCTAGGCTGGAGTGCAGTGGTGCGATCTCGGCTCACTGCAACCTGTGCTTCCTGGGTTCAAACAATTCTCCTGCCTCAGCCTCCTGAGTAGCTGGGATTACAGGTGCCTGTCACCATGCCCAGCAAATTTTTGTATTTTTAGTAGAGATGGGGTTTTGCCATGTTGGCCAGGCTGGTCTCGAACTCCTGACCTCAGGTAATCCACCCACCTCGGCCTCCCAAAGTACTGGAATTACAGGCATGAGCCACTGCACCCGGCCTGTGCTATCATTTTTGTTAGGTTCAAGTCTTTCGTAGATGTCTTGCTGATGAAGTCCCTAACTCTGTCTCCCTCATAGCCTGCTGGGCCATCTCACATGACTTTGCAGAGTGCAGTGATTTTTAGGGATGTCTGCATCACAGCATAGCAAAATGGACTATTCATGAATTCGTGGACTGGCCCCGGGTCTCTGCTGCTGCCGGAGCTGTGGGTGAGGCCGCCCGGGTGTCCTGGCCCTGCCTTAGGCAATGCCAGCTGTGTAAATCTTTGTGCACACACCTGTTGCTTGTGTTACTGATATCCATGGGGAAGCAGTGGCAGTTCTCCTACGCCAAGTGCGGGAGCCCTCCGATTTATGGGGGCTCATTCACTGAATCGTCACAGCAGCCCCAGAAGGTTGGTACTAATAATATATTTGCTTTAAGATGAGAAAACCATGTTACAGACAAGTTAGGAAACTTGAGGTCTCACAGCCAGGAATCAGAGGAGTCCAGCTTTGAGCCGCCCTCCTGGATGATGCTGCCTCCCACTGTACCGGGATGGGCAGGCTGCTTCTGCAGAGGACCAAAGTCTTCTCAGCTCTGTGGGTCATGAGCGCTCTATTGCAGATTCCTTTGCAGCACAAAAGCGGCCACAGGTCCTGTGCAAATGCATTGGCAAGGCTGTGTGGGGACATGCTTTTGTTTATGGACACCAAACTTGGAATTCCTTACCATGTTTATGCTCACAAAATGTTATTCTTTTGATTTTTTTCAATAATTAAAATAACATAAAGACCATTCTTAGCTTATGGATCATATTCAAATAGATAGTGGGCTGGATTTGGCCCATGGTCATAATTTGCCTGCATAGATCCCTGCTCTAGAGTGAGAGAATTGGTCAAAAGTGTTCCAACATTTGAATAGCTCTTGAAATGTTCTGGAAATGAAACCATGGGACTTGCACACATTCACATTGTTAGCAGGATTTTGATGTTCCAGTTTCACCACAATTTCATGTTTACTATTATTATTATTATTATATTTTTTGAGATGGAGTCTCGCTCCGTCGCCCAGGCTGGAGTGCAGTGGCACGATCGCAGCTCACTGCAACCTCCGCTGCCTGGGTTCAAGTGATTCTCCTGCCTCAGCCTCCAAGTAGCTGAGATTACAGGTGCACGCCACCATGCCCAGATAATTTTTGTATTTTTAGTAGAGAAGGGGTTTGCCATGTTGGTCAGGCTGGTCTTGAACTCCTGACCTCAAGTGATCCGCCCACCTTGGCCTCCCAAAGTGCTAGGATTACAGGCATAAGCCACCGCACCCGGCCCATGCTAATTATTTTTTAATGCTTGTTAATATATCAGTTATAAAATAAAGACTCCCTCTGTTTTATTGGACTGATACATGTACCTAGTTGTAAAATTAAAATAATTACAGCACTTCTAACAAAAACAGCCATCCCTGCCTCACACCTTCTCACCTGAATTTCACTCTCTAGAGGTAAGCATTTTCTTTTTCTTTTTTTTTTTTTGAGACGGAAGTCTCGATCTGTCGCCCAGGCTGGAGTGCAGTGGCTGGATTCTCAGCTCACTGCAAGCTCCGCCTCCTGGGTTTACGCCATTCTCCTGCCTCAGCCTCCCAAGTAGCTGGGACTACATTAGCTGGGACTACAGGTGCCCACCACCTTGCCCAGCTAGTTGTTTTTTTTTTTTTTTGTATTTTTTAGTAGAGATGGGGTTTCACTGTGTTAGCCAGGATGGTCTTGATCTCCTGACCTCGTGATCCACCCGTCTCGGCCTCCCAAAGTGCTGGGATTACAGGCTTGAGCCACCTGCGCCCGGCAGAGGTAAGCATTTTCAACTCTTTCAACAAGCTGGGATCCCCCACCCCCGCATATTGCTTGCTTGCTTGCTGTTTTTGAGATAGGGTCTGGCTCTGTTGCCCAGGCTGGAGTGCAGTGGGGCAATCACAGTTCACTGTAGTCTTGACCTCTTGGGCTCCAGTGATCCTCCCATCTCAGCCACCCAAGTAGTTGAAATTATAGGTATGTGCCACCATACTGGCTAACTTGTATTTTTTGTCGAGATGAGGTCTCACTACATTGCCCCGGCTGGTCTCAAAATCCTGGCCTCAAGTGATTTGCCTGCCTCAGCCTCCCAAAATGCTGGGATTACAGGTGTGAGCCACTGCACCCAGTGTTCCCACATATTTCTAATAACATGTTTCAGTACTTTTTTCTTGACTCTTTCCCCCTGTTTTAGACATTATTTATTGCCTTCCTACTAATGAAGTTTCCTGGTACACGAAGGGGCACAGGGAAACTCACCCTGAAGTTGGCTCCCTGGTATAATGAGTATTTTGACTTAAAGATTCTTCCAGATGAACCTGCTGAAGAGACTTCTCCCTGATCTAGGTAAAGACCTGATGGACCCACCAAGGAGGACTGTTGTCCCTCGCACCCCATCCCGTCTCTCAATCTTCTGTCTCTCGCCAAGCACAGGATGAAGTCATTGTCTGCAGTTCCTTTACCTGCCTAAATCCGAACCCACCAAAGAATAAAGCAATGACCTTTGATCCCCTCCCTGGGTTTTCATTCACTGAACCCATATTGCAGGAAGAAATCCTGAAGTGCGTCAACACACCTGGACAGACTTGTCACGAACCATTGTCTGCTCTTCAGGCCCTACAGACTTTGTCCCAGGCCATTGTATGTTCTTCAAATCCTGTATTCCAGGGTTCTCCAGCCCCTGGACCGTGGACTGGTACTGGTCCATGGCTTGTTAGGAACTGGGCCGGACAGCAGGAGGTGAGTGGTGGACGAGCCAGCAAAGCTTCATCTGTATTTATAGCTGCTCCCCATTGCTCACATTACTGCCTGAGATCTGCCTCCTGTCAGGTCAGCAGTGGCATTAGGTTCTCATAGGAGCATGAGCCCTATTGTGAACTGCGTGTACAAGGGATTTAGGTTGTGTGCCCCTTATGAGAAACTAATGCCTGATGATCTGTCACTGTCTCCCGTCACCCCCATATAGGACCGTCTAGTTGCAAGAAAACAAGCTCAGGGCTCCTACATGATGGTAAGTTGTACAATTATTTCATCATATATTACAATGTAATAAAAATAGAAACAAAGTGCCACCATAAATGTAATGAACTTGAATCATCCCCAAATTATCCCCATCCCCTGTCCACGAAATTGGTCCCTGGTGCCAAAAAGGTTGGGGATCACTGCTGTATTCCCCTAAAAATCATTTATTATCCTCCTAAAATCATCCATATTTCCCCATCTCCCTTTCCTCTAAGAAGTAGGGTACATAAGCATCTGTACCCCATTGGGATATCAAATTTGTATGCCATTTCTCCTATTTAAAGAACAATTGTAGGCCAGGCACGGTGGCCTATGCCTGTAATCCCGGCACTTTGGGAGGCTGAGATGGGTGAATCATTTGAGGTCAGGAGTTCGAGACCAGCCTGGCCAACATGGTGAAACCCCTTCTCTACTAAAAATACAAAAATTAGTGGGGGTGGTGACAGGTGCTCCCAGCTACTTGGGAAGCTGAAGCAAGAGAATTGCTTTAACCTGGGAGGTGGAGGTTGCAGTGAGTGGAGATTGTGCCACTGCACTCCAACCTGGGCAACAGAATGAGGACTCCACCTCAAAAAAAAAAAAAAAAAAAAAAACCAAACAAAACCAAAACAAAAACAAATTTTAAAAAACCAATTGTAGAGACAGGGTATTGTTACGTTACCCAGGCTGGTCTCAAACTCCTGGCCTCAGGCCATCTTCCCTCTTTGGTCTCCACCGCACCAGGCCTCCATTTCTATCAATCTACTTTTTGTGAGCTGATTTTTCAGTGAACATTCAGAGGGCAAAGGGGAAGTCTCCCCATGGTCCATACAGGCACCTTCTTTCATCCCCCCTCCCCATCTTCCCAATATCTTAATATATCAATGAATCAATGCTTACATCACCATGATCAGGTAAGTATTCTTCATAGATGAGCCATAGTGTCTCTGTACTAGGCTCCAACAGACCAACCCAAAGTAGAGTCACTTATGTTGTTTCTATGTCATGAAGCCAAAACCTAAAGCTGTTTACTTGTCTCCTGAAATAACTGCCTTGCATTTTGTTTGATTGTTTACTCTGTTTCCTACATACCTAACAATAATCCATTTTGAAACTATCCAACAAAACTTTAAAACTCTTCTATTTTTTTTAAAGATGGAGTCTCGCTCCATCAGTCCAATTTAAACAAAAAAAGAATTCCTTTCTGAATCAAATTATCTCTATCATTTTCCAGACACAGTGCTTGGCAGTCAATAAAATGGGCTCTGGAGTAAGAAAAAGACAAGATGGGTGAAAAACCTGGGAGAAAATCAGACCATCAGACGCTAGAAACAGACCCACGGGGATCCTGATCATGGAATTATCCATGATGAATGTGCTCAAGGAACGAAAAGGCAAGATTAAGAAATTTTGGCAGAGAACTGGAAAGTATAAACAAGAACCAAGTGGAAATTCTGTGAAAAGTGAAAGGTTAACAGACACTGAAACTACTGTGGATGGGTCTGCTGATAGCAGGAAATGTACAAAAGGAAGGCATAGAAGAAAATAGTCCAGACAGAAGCACAGAGAGACAAGAGGGAGGAAATGACAGGGTAGAGTTTTAAAAAATATGGGATAGAATGAAAAGAGCAAACATACCTGTAATTGGGGTCACAAAACAGGAGGAGAAAAAATGTGACGGAAGCAATAGTTCAAAACTGAGAGTTTACCAACACTGACAAAAGGCATTCAGGTGTAGATAAAATCATCCTTACAAACTCCACCAGCAAACTTCCCGAGAAAAGAAGCCCCCGCTTCTTTTGTCAGTGAGGTGATGGTTATGATCCATTACATTATCCCTCCCCACCCCTGTGCATTTGTTGCCCTTAGTACACTTTGTCCTCTTTTTTTTTTTGAGACAGAGTCTTGCTCTGTCACCAGGCTGGAGTGCAGGCACAATCTTGGCTCATTGCAACTTCTGCCTCCCTGGTTCAAGCATTTCCCCTGCTTCAGCCTCCCAAGTAGCGGGGACTACAGGTGCATGCTGCCATGCCTGGCTAATGTTTTGTATTTTAGTAGAGACAGGGTTTCACCATGTTGGCCAGGATGGTCTGATCTCCTGACCTCATGATCTGCCCGCCTTGGCCTCCCAAAGTGCTGGGATTACAGGTGTGAGCCACCACACTGGCCACTTTGTCTTCATATTTATTTATCTTTATACTTCTTAAAATTTTTTTTTAATTAAAAAAATGGGAGACAGGGTCTTTCTGTCTTACCCAGACTAGTTTTGAACTCCTGGGCTCAAGTGATCCTCCTGCCTTGGCCCGCCCAAAGTGCTGGGACTGCAGACATGAGCCAGTCCTCATATTTATTGATGAGTGTATTAGTGCTATAATGATATGTAGCAAATAACTCTAACACATATTGGCTTAAACCGCATAATTACTTACCATGTGCCATGGTGTCCTTGGTTTGGGTGTCAGGAGAGGTTTAGCTGGGTAGTTCTGGCCTCTCAGGAGGCTGTACCTGGACCAGCTCTTAGCCAGGGAGGCAGTCACCTGAAGGCTGTTCTGGGCCCGGTGGGTCCTCTTCCAAGGTGGCCAGTTGGTGCTGGCAATTGACAGGAGGCCTCAGTTTCCCTCCACAAGGGTCTTGCCAGTGGCTGCTTGCATGTCTTCATGGTGTGGCAGCCAGCTTCCTCCAGAACAAGTGAGCCTGTAGTCACAGGCAGAGGCTAGGATGCATTTGTGACCTTGATGTGAAGGTCACACACTAGCATGTCTGCTGTGCTGTATTGGTCCACACAGGCCAGTCTTTTTTTTGAGAGAGTCTTGCTCAATTGCCCAGGCTGGAGTGCAAGTTGCATGATCATGGCTCACTGTAGCTTTGACCTCCCAGGCTCAAGTGATCCTCCCACCTCAGTCTTCCAAGTAACTGGGACCCACAGGCCTGTGCCACCATGCTCGGCTACTTACATTTTTATTTTATTTTTTATTTTTTTTTTAGAGACAGGGTCTTGCTCTATGGCCCAGGCTGGCTTTGAATTTATTTTTATATTATTGTGGTAAAATATATACCATGAATGATGCCATGCTAATCATTTTTAGATGTGCAATTTCAGTGGCATTAATTCTATTCACAGTGTACAACCATCACTACATCTACTCCCAAAACCTTCCTACCACTCCGGGTAGAAACTCTGTGCCCATTAATCAATATCTCCCATTCCCCCATCTCTCCCCATCCCTGGTAGCCCCTAATCTGCTTTCTGTCTCTGTGAATTCTGCCTATTCTAGGAACCTCGTGTAAGTAGAATCCTGCAATATTTGTCCTTTAGTGCCTGTGTTATTTCACTCAACATGTTTCCAAAGTCATTCATGTTGTAACGTGTCAGCATTTTGTTTCCTTTTCATAGCTGAGTGCTATTCCATTGTATGGACACACCACATCTCCTCTGTCCATTCATCGTTTGATAGGCCAGCCCCCACATCAACAAGCGAGGCAAACTCCATGGGGTTGTGAACACACCAGGCTATGGGGCTCACTGGGGCCATCCTGGGGGACGGCTGCCCTAGTAGATTTTGTGTTCAAAGCCAAGTCTCCGCTAGAATTCAACCTTCACAAGGTCAAGAGCCCAGTCTGCATTTTTGCCCCACTTCCCAGCAGAGGACCTGACACGAAGCAGGTGTGCAGTGGAGCCTGGAGGAGGCAGTTCACTCACTGGGGAACTGCAGAGGGAGACAGTGCTGGTTGCTGGGGTCCAGGAAGCTTCGGAATGAAGGGACAACAGAAAGAACTGGGTAAGTTTGACTTGAGTGACAATTTGACTTTTGGGGACAAGACAGAAATGTGACCAAAGTCAGCATATGTAGAGATGGAAAGGACCCCAAAGATCATCCAGGCCAACACCCTTGTTACATTTCAGGCAAAGAGGTACATCCATTCCTGGGCTGCTTCCGAGAGGAAGGAGGGAGAGAAGGAGAAGGAAGGAGAAGAGGAGAAGGAAGGAGAAGGAAGGAGAAGGAAGGGAGAAGGAAGGAGAAGGAAGGAGAAGGAAGAGGAAGGGAAGGCAGGACGGAAGGAGGAAGGGAAGGAAGGAAGGAAGGAAGAGAGAAGAAAGAAGGGAGGGAGGGAGGAGGGAGAGAGAGAGAGGAGAGAAAGGAGAAGGAAGGAAGAGAGAAGAGAGGAGGGAGGGAGAGCGAGAAGGAAGAAGAGCGAAGAAAGAAAGAAAGAAAGAAAGAAAAAAGACAATCCGACTCAATGCCCTCCTCGTTCACTTCCTTCCTTCCTTCCTTTTCCTTCTTCCTTCCTTCCTCTTCTTTTTCCATTCTCTCTCTCTCTTCTTTCTTTCTTTCTTTGACAGAGTCTTGCTTTGTCGCCCAGGCTGGAGTGCAATGGTGTGATCTTGGCTCACTGCCACCTCCGCCTCCTGGGTTCAAGTGATTCTCCTACCTTAGCCTCCCAGTAGTTGGAATTACAGGCACCTGTCACCACACACAGCTAATTTTTGTAGTTTTAGTAGAGATGGGGTTTCACCGTGTTGGCTAGGCTGGTTCTCGAACTCCTGACCTTAGGTGATCTGCCCGCCTTGGTCTCCCAAAGTGCTGGGATTAACAGGTGTGAGCCACCATGCCAGGTCTATATTTTCAAAGAAGGTCACATTTTGAGGTATTGGGGGGTAGGACTTCAACATATCTTTTTTTGGGGGAAACACAGTTCAAGCTATAAGAGAGAGAATGTGCCCTGTTTAAATCTCAGGGCTAATTTGATCGGGTCTTTGGAAGACCCAGGACTCACTTCTGTCTGCCTGTGAAGTCTAATTAATACCAAATTCTGTTTATTATTCATGAAATTCTAGCAGGGTCTGGCTGTCTGCCATTCCTGTGTACCTATTATTCAGAAAAGTAAGGCTCGCATGACAGACGGAAGTAAAGATCAGCCAGTGTCAGTGTAGTGTGTTGTTTTCTGCAAGACAGCCACAGGCGCCACAAACGAGGGGACAAAACAGTTGCATAAGAAAAATGCAGCTCTGACAGCCCTCTGCCAATGAGCCCTCCAGCTTTACATAGAGGCTTCCACTCCACGGCGCCCGGGGAGGATTCATGGATCTGCGTGTCTCTGTGCCCTCTGGCAAGGGCAACGCTTTCTCAGGCAAAGAAGGTGGCCACAGTGTCAGCCAAGCGATTGCAAAATCTGCAATTCGGAAATGCTGAAGGATGCCGGGTCAGCCATCCCGAGAGATGCATGTCCACACGGCAGGTGGCTGGATGTGGGGTCGGGGCAGGCTCACAGCCTGACCAGGAGAGTTTGTTTCTTGTTTGAGCCGGAGGGTTAGGGTTACTCAGATATGTCTGCTCTGCGCTTGGCGTTGTGTGACAGGGACGAGGGGCAGGCTGGCTTCAGGAACATGTGACTGTGCAGTCACAGCCACACAGGGACTGGTGCGTGGAAGGGCCCTGAGCTGGCTTTGATGCTCTGCTGTCACTGTCTTCATGATATTTGAACAAGGGGCTTGCATTTTCATTTTGTACTTGGCCCTGCAAATATGTAGGTCCTGACAAGGCGTCTGTCTCGGTTTCCTATGCTCATTATTTATTTGTGAGGCAGGTGGCGCCTCTGACAGTCTTAAGCTCATGCTCTGATGTCTTAGAGAACCCATAGCCAGAGGAAGAAGACATGAGGCTGGAGGTTGGGACCCCCAAAGGCTGAGTTTCAACATTGCCGCAACTTTAATAGCTACAAGATCTTGGGCAGGGCATTTAGCCTGTCTGGGACTCAGTTTCTTCATCTGTAAAATGGACATGCTAATAACAGCCCTACCAAGCTCACAGAATTGCTTTGAGAGTTACTTCTTGAGAATAAGGACTCAACTTCTCCCTTTCGTACCTGTGTGAAATTCCGCCCAGCATCCTGCATTTAGGAACAGTGCCTACTTGATGAATTAAAACATGAGATAATGGGGGAAACTCTCAGGCAAAGTGTCAGAAATGATGGACTGGTATTATGTTTTCTCATAACACGCTGATGTTTTGTGCAAATCTGCCATCTGGACGCTGCTGCTCTGAGGTTTCATACAAGAGGGAGACAGAGCCTGCTCACTTAGGGACATGTCCTTGAATGTGTCCCGCTGTGGGTGCGTGGAACGCTGAGACATCCCACACGAGCACTCTCCTCTGTTGCTGAATTTTAACCATCCAGCCCGTCCCTTGGGGTGGCGTCATGTTTATCACAGCAGTGACCACCTTTGTGAATGCAAACCATGTGGGAGAGTTTACTTCATCCTCATCACAGCCCTATTATTCTTACTCCATTTGACAGATGAGGCTCCGTCTCAGGGGACCTGTCCCCCACCCCACAGCTGGGAGGCAGCAGAGTCAGGCTGGAACCCGGGTCTGTCTGGTAGCACAGTCGAGTCGTGCGACCCGGGCTGGGCGCGCTCTGTGAAGTGCGCTCCCTGGGCTGGGCTCTCACTAGGGTGTTCACTGGGGGTCACTCAGCAAGTTTGCCGAAGATGGCCAGTTTCTTGGGTTTTAGCCTCCCACGTTTTCTAGAGGCTTCTTAGAGACTGCCGGTAACTGTGCCATCCCTTCAGAGGGTCTAGGAAGCCTCAACATTTGCTTGTTGTTTGGGTAACAGCTTGATTGAGATATAATTCATATGCCACACAATGAACTCATTTAAAGTGTACAATTTACTGGTTCTTACTGTATTTGGAGTTGTGCAGGTATGACCACATTTCATTTTAGAATATTTTCATCACCCCAAAAAGAAATCTCATACCTATCACAGTCACTCCCCATTCCCCTCAACGTGCAACCACGAATCTACTTTGTTCTCTATGGATTTGCTAATTCGGAATCCTTCATATCAATGGTTCACACAATATGGGGCCTTCTGTGTCTGGTTTCTTTTGTAGCATAACGTTGTCAGGGTTCATCTATGCCGTCGTGCATGTCAGCACTTCCTTCCTCTCTAAGGCCGAATCACATTCTGTCGCCTGGATGGACCACATTTCGTTTATCCAGTCATTGGTTGATGGACTTGGGGCTATGATGAATCATGCTGCCATGAACATTTATGTACTGGCTTTGGTGTGGACATGTGTTTTCATTTATGATTCATTTTTATATGATTGTTTTCTAGAAGCCAAATATGGTCTCTGGAGGCCTCCCATGGAGGACGCTGAGTAAACCAGAAACATGTTTGGGCTCAAGTTTCTTGTCTGTAAGACAGGTCTGGGAAGAGCAGTGTGTGTGTGTGTGTGTGTGTGCACCTGCATGTGTATGTGTGTGTTTCTGTGTATGTGCATGCAGAGGACAGGTGTGTGTCTTTCTGTTTGTCCAGCAGGTCAAGGGTTGGAGGGGTGGCTAGTCAGGAGGAGAGCTGGAGAGGCACTCACAACAGAAGGAAACTCTTAGAAGGAGTGGTGGATGGTCGACCCCTCCCTTTTCCTGTCTCATCTCCTTTTTTGCTGAGCTGGTGAAAGCTACAGGTGAGGAGGGCTTAAGGGAATTTGAGCACAGGCCTCTGCTTGGCCCAGTTTGACTTGGAAAGAGGATGTGGAATCACCCATCAGTGGGTCAGCCAGCAGGGATTACCTCCCTGTTGCCCCTATGGTCCTATTTCAACAGCTGCCTGGAATGGCCCCTGAATCTACAGAGTGTGGCGCTGCTGCCAGAGACCTCCCCTGGAGAGCAGGAAGATGTAATGTGTCCATCTTTCACCGTCCGCCATGTTTCAGGATGACAGACATATCTGGCTCTTGTAGGAGTGACCCTAATTTGGTTAAAATCATCTGGATTGTTCAAACACAGCTTGGCAGAGTGGAAAGAGGAAAAAGCTATGAGGTTGGACAGGCCTGACTCAAGCCCTGGATCAGTCACTCATGAGTGCCCATTAGCATGACCCTTGGTAGGTCACTTACCCTCTGTAAGCCTCATTCTTTCCATCTGTCAAGTGAGGAGAATGATTCTTGTTGGTAGGATTGTTGAGGGCACCAGATGCTGAGTGGCCGGGTATGGTGGCTCCTACCTGTAATCCCAGAACTTTGGAAAGTTAAAGCTGGTGGATGTTTGAGCTCAGGAGTTTGAGACGAGCCTGGGCAACATGGCAAAACCCTGTCTCTACAAAAAATAGAAGAATGAGCTGGGCATGGTGGTAGTCGCCAGTAGTCCCAGCTACTTGTGAGCTGAGGTGGGAGGATCACCTGAGCCTGAGGAGATCGAGGCTGTGTGAGCTGTGATGGTGCCACTGCACTCCAGTGTACAGAGCGAGGACCCTGTCTCGAAAAAAAAAAAGACAATGCCGAGGGACCTGCTTAAGACATACCTGCTCCTCCTGGGTCAGTCTCACCTGACCTGTGGGCAGAAGGCAGAGAATGAGGCTGCTTCTGCTTTTCAATGGACACGTCTTTCCAACGATGATCCTTCTGTCACATCTCCATAAGCCTGTGCATCTCCAGGGGACTCTGCATTTTAATCTGATGAGGCTTAGTAAGTTTTATTGCATGTCTGAGCCACATTTGATTCTTTACAAATAGTTATCAGCACATACTGACCCATTTTCTAGGCCTGCCTCTCTCATGGGTGTAGAGAAGGCAAAGTATTGGAAAGGTGTGTATGCAAACACTCCTCACAAACAGATTTGAGACTGGGGGAAAAACTGACTCAAGGGTCTGCCAATGTGGGTTTTGGTTTTGATGTCGCTGCTATTTTTTTATTTTTACTTTTTATTTATTTTATTTTATTTTTTTTTTGAGATGGAGTCTCACTCTTGTTGCCCAGGCTGGAGTGCAGTGGTGCAATCTCAGCTCACTGCAACCTCCTCTTCCCGGGTTCAAGAGATTCTCCTGCCTCAAGCCTCCTGAGTAGTTGGGATTACAGGCTTGCACCACCACGTCTGGCTAACTTTTGTATTTTTAGTAGAGACTGGGTTTCACCATGTTGGCCAGGCTGGTCTTGAACTCCTGACCTCAGGTGATCCGCCCGCCTTGGCCTCCCAAGTGTTGGGATTACAGGTGTGAGCCACTGCGCCTGGCCGCTGCAGCTGTTTCACTGTGTGAAGTTAGGAAAGTCATGCAGTCTTGGAATCCTAGTTTCCTTGCATTGGTAAAATAAGGGAGTTGAATTAAGACCCCTCACCAGCCCCTAACTAGAATACTGCAGGGTGACTTTTTTGGTGCAGGCGGTCCTCTGCCGCACAGGTACACGTCTGTCTTCCTTCCACAGAGGGTGGGACGCACAGCCTGGCATCTGGGACGCACTGTTTAGACTTCCCGATTTCAGGTCTTAATTACTCAATGTTTACATTTTCCTTCCACTGCTGGCTTTCTCTCCACGTATGATGACACTCCATTGTCAGCACTAGAAGAGGCGAGAGATGTTTCATCTGGACCCGGGTGAAGGGTGGGACACAGGTAACAGCACTGGGAACCATTTTCTCCTTCTCATTGAGCAGAGTATGAATGGCTGTCGCTTATTTGCTTTTCATTTTTATTAAGGAAACTTTAAACATACACAAAGGTAGAGAGAGATTGTGATGAGTGTCAAATACTCTATTGCCCAACTTGAACAGTTATTAACGTTTTCACACCTTGTTTTGTGTCCATCTTGTCTTCATCTATCCTCCTCCTCCAACACACTTTATTTTTATTTACTTTCATTCATATCATTTCATTTTCTTTTTTTTTTTTTGAGATGGAGTTTTGCTCTTGTTGCCCAGGCTGGAGTGCAATGGCGTGTTCTCGGCTCACTGCAACTTCTGCTTCCCAGGTTCAAGCGATTCTTCTGCCTCAGCCTCCCAAGTAGCTGGGATCTACAGGCACCTGCCATACGCCAGGCTAATTTTTTTTTTTTTTTGTATTTTAGTAGAGACAGGGGTTCACTGTGTTGGCTAGGCTGGTCTCGAACTCCTGACTTCAGGTGATCCACCTGCCTAGGCCTCCCAAAGTGCTGGGATTACAGGCATGAGCCACTGTGCCCAGCCTCATTCCATTTTCTTTTATTGCAAACCTTAGGCATCTTATCAGTTTCACCTGTAATTCAGAATATATCTCCAATAAAAATATATTATAAATATATGTCTGTTATATAGTATATACTTTATATAACCATATAACATAGACACAGTATATACATTATATAATGTAGAATGTCAGATACATTATAACTCTAACGTCATTATCACACCTAACAAATTTAACAGTATTATTTATACCCGCTTCATATTCAAACTTCACTGGGGTGTTTTAAAACCTGTCCAAATTGTGGAGAATTGGTTGGCCTATCCAATTATTTATTCATCCATTCATTCATTCAACTGACACTATGACATCTTTAACTTGGCCAGGTCTTACAGGAGCTCACTGTTGTGCAGGGAAGACAAACAAATTCACAATTGTAAAAGAGTGGGATAAATGCAGAGTAGAGTTTGGTACAAGGCATGACTATGTCACAAAGAAGGGCACAGTCAGTTCTGCAGGAGGTGGGGGTCGTGGAGGGCTTCAAGCAGGATGAGGATCATAGGCTGAAGGTGGAAGGCTGGCCAGGTGCTGGCAGCGGGCAATGGAGGAAGGATGCGCTAGAGAAAGTGTGGGAAACGTGCCGGCACTTAGCACCATGAAATAGCACCAGGCAATGTCTCCTTGACTAATATGGTGCCAGGTACTTTTCTGAGTCAGTGAACAAAATCGACAGAAATCCCTAACGCCACGGAGTTTATATTCTTGTGGGGAGGACTGACAACAACATAATAAATGAATATATACAGCATGTTAAAAATAAGGGCTATGGGAAAGAAAAACACAGAAAAACAAGGGACGGGGGTTAAGAGGGCTCGGGGGCTTCACAAGTTAATACAGGATGGTTAGGGTAGAGTGGCAGGAAACGAACAGGGCCTTACAGTTCCCTTTTTCCTTCCTTTGCACACAAGATCATGTTTCTCAGCTTTCTGCACCATTAGATTGGGAAAATCGGCCTGGGGTCTGGTGAATAGAATGTAGTTGGAAGTAATGCATGTCACGTCCAGACCTGGGCGTCATGCCCTGAGTGACCATCCATGTTCTTTCTCCTCCCTCCACCATGACCTCGGCTGTCACATACTGGAGATGAGAAACACAGCCCAGCTCCCAGAGTCACCAGTTAAGAACTGCATTACAGGCCGGGCGCCATGGCTCACGCATGTAATCCTAGCACTCTGGGAGGCTGAGGCAGGTGGATCACCTGAGGTTAGGAGTTTGAGACCAGCCTGACCAATGTGGTGAAACCCCATCTCTACTAAAAATACAAAAATTAGCCGGGCATGGTGGCGCACAGCTGTAATTCCAGCTACTCAGGAGGCTGAGGCAGGAGAATCGCTGGGAGGCGGAGGTTGCAGTGAGCTGAGATCGTACCACAGCACTCCAGCCCGGCGACACAGAGTGAGACTCCATCTCCAAAAAAAAAAAAAAAAAAACACCAAAAACAACAAAAGAGTTCATAAAAATCAACAAGAAAAATATTAACCCTCTGTAGGAAACATGAGTAAAGAACTTACAAAGTTGGCCAGGTGCAGTGGCTCACTCCTGTAATCCCAGCACTTTGGGAGACTGAGGCAGGCAGATCATGAGGTCAGCAGATCAAGACCATCCTGGCTAACATGGTGAAACCCTGTCTCTACTAAAAATACAAAAAAGATTAGCTGGGCATGGTGGTGGGCGCCTGTAGTCCCAGATCCTCAGGAGGCTGAGGCAGGAGAATCTCTTGACCTGGGAGGCAGAGGTTGCAGTGAGCGGAGATCCCACCACTACACTCCAGCCTGGGAGACAGTGTATCAAAAAAAAAAAAAAAAAAAAAAAAAAAAAACTTACAAAGTAAGTAACATATAGATGTAATAGAAATATCAAAAAACTGTATATGTTCTACAGTTTCGAGTAAATAGAATCATAGAAGCCAGAAATCAGTATATAGAAAAACTGTGACTTCATTATTAATGAAATACTACCACCAAATACATTTTTTTTGCAAGCTGGTTATGTTTTTAAAATTAATATATGCAGTATTGCTGAGGCTACAATGAAATACCTCCTACACATTGCTGATGAAAGCACGCTTTGGTAAAACCTTTCTGGAAGAAAAGTTAGCAGTATTTTCTAATACTTTTTAAGAGCCTTAAACACGTTTCTGGGTGCAATGGCTCATACCTGTAATCCCTGTGCTTTGGGAGGCCAAGTTGGAAGCATCGGTTGAGGCCAGGAGTTCAAGACCAGCCTGGGCAACATAGCAGGACACTATCTCTACAAAAAAAGAAAAAAAAAAAATTAGCCAGCCATGGTGGTGTGCGCCTGTAGTCCTAGCTACTCTAGAGGCTGAGGTGGGAGGACTGCTTTAGCCCAGGAGATGGAGGCTGCAGTGAGCTGTGACCATACCACTGCACTCCAGCCTTGGTGATAGAGCAAAACCCTGTCTCAAAAGGACAAACAACCAACAATGACAAACAACCTGTTCCTGCCTTTTGACCTCATTGATAAGACTTTCAGGAATTTAAATAAACAGAGATACATTCAACAATCTATGCATACAACAATAGATTTCCATAACTTTTTAAAGAAATTGAAGTATCTTTCTACTTTTTGCTGAGATTTAAAAAATTCACATTTTTCCAGTTGGCATGTGTTACTTTTATCATTAACAGCTCATTACAAGTCTTTAAAAGACTCTTTCCTTTTTCTTCTTCTTGTTTTGTAGCTTCTTCTCAGAGCCAGGACAATGAGGACAGGCTGAGGGGTGTCAGGCCATAGCCTTGTCTCCTGCGGGCCAGGCAGAGCATCCGAGAACACCCTCCTTCACAATGAGCACTGTCCTTCATGAACAATTTACCGATGAACAACTTCGGACCCCAGGAGGTTACACTGTGCCCAAGTCCTTCCAGAGGCCACAACAATAAATCCACGCCACTGCTAATGTTATTTATAAGCTGGGGGATTAAAACAGAAAAAAATCAATTAGTTAAAATTGAGCCCTTTATCGAGACTGTAAGCATCTTACTTTCCCAGAACCGAGACCAAATAAGTGACCAATTCTTCTCTAAGAGAATGAAAGAGTTTGCCATTTTTACTGTAATAAAAGGTTTTCACTCAGAAATAAGATCGATTCAAAATGGTCTTAGTCTGAGAGAAAGCCTAAAAGAATGCTTTGTATTCTAAGAAAAACCACCTCTTATTACCTATATCACAATGGTCAAGCTATGCCCGTGAGCTGAGTCTCAGTTTCTATGTTTACAAAATGAGAAAAATACTACTTCCCCCCCAGGGCCATTGTGAAGACAAAATGGAAGAATACAGGCAAGGGCCTGATGCCAGGCCCAGGACATGTAAGTCCCCAGCAAATATTTCCTCCTTCTTTGGGGCAAGGCAGTACTGAACAGTACGGAAAGGAGAATGAAAAGTGGGAAGAAGAAATTAAGATCTTGAAGCAGTCCCACAAAACAGAATCCCAAAGTTACATAACCAAAAGGGATTTAGGTATGTTTTACAGAAAATGTTTTAGAGGGATGATTGGAAAGTATTATGTAGATATATTTGTGTATGATATGCTTCTGCAATAGA
>NW_022143261.1:0-19048 GCF_007565055.1 Rhinopithecus roxellana
CGAGAGTTGAGAGACTGCCCTTGCATTGCTCTTGAAGGATAGATTGCTCTGACCTTCTGGAAAGTGATTCAGCAATAGTTAGAAACCTTCAAAATGCTCATAAGTTGGGCCACTAACTTTGCTTCTAAGAATGTATCCTAAGAAAGTAATCAGAGTTAAGCGTAAAGAAGTATGACATTTGGCCATTTAAAATTGTGAAAAATAAGAAATAAATAAAGTATTCACATGGGGGACACACTTAAACCATATTCATAATTATATCTGACATATTTATAAAATTAGGAGAATAATTATATATGTATGTGTGTTAAACCACTTAACATGATTTCAAATAAGATGGATAATGATCATGTTACAATAATGTGAAGTGGAAAAAAAAAGAGCCAGGCCTCCAAATTATACACACAGCATAATTTTTTTAAATGCAAGAAAATATATTAACATGTACTCTTTTTCTCACTCACTATTTGTGGAATAATTGAAAGTAGTTTGCATGTCTATCTTTTTACTCTTTATGTTTTTAAAAATCGTGTCGTTAAAAATTACTTGAAAATTCATTGAGTGAAAGGCATGGGCAAACACAAAAATGTATACACGATGCAGGGTCCAAGAAACATATGGGCCAGAGGTTTTCATGACACACACTGGGCTAGGCTCTTGCCATCCCACATAGAGCAGCCCTGGACCAGGTATGGCTGCATACACCACACTTTGTGCTCCTCCAGAGCAACCCTAAACCCTTGTGTGATATAGAGAAACAGATATTTCATCTTCATTTCTTGGCCCACAATTCCTAAAATCCTTGGAATCTTCAAAGCGACAAGGGGGCTTTTTGTGTACTAGTGAGTTGACTGGTGGCTAGAAGCCCCTAGGTATCTCCAGGAGGGTGGCTTTTCACTGGAAAGACCACGATAGGATTAGAGGGTTGGGACTTTCCGCCCACTCCCCAACTTCTGGGATGATCACAATGGTTTGATCATCAGTGGTTTAATCAATCGTGTCTGCATAATGAAGCTTCCATAAAAACACAAAAGGACTATTCAGAGAGCTTCCAGACAGCTGAACACATGGAGGTTCCTGGAGCAGGGAGCCTGGGGAGGACACAGAAGCTCTTCTTCCCTTCTGTATACCTCACCCTATGCATCTCTTCATCCGTATCCTTTGTAATATCCTCTGTGATAAAGCAGTAAATGTAAGCAAGTATTCACCTGAGGTCTATGAGCCACTCTAGCAAATTAATCAAACCCTGGGAGGCGTTATGGGAATCCCAATTTATACCTGGTCAGTCAGAAAAACAGGTAAAACAACCTGAGGCTTTTGATGGGCAGCAGAAGTGGGGGTTCGTCTTGTGAGACTGAAGCCTCAGCCTGTGGGGTCTGAATACTCTCTATTGGAATTGAACTGGAGGATACCCAGCTGGTGACTACTGCAGAAATTGATTGCTTACTTGATATAGAGGGTGAAAATCCCCACACATTTGGTAGCAAAAGTCTTCTGTGTTGATTATTAAGTAAGAGTATAGGAGAAACTGAGTTTCGTTTTTTCCCTGTATCCTCAGACCTTGCCACCTCACATGTCTGTGCAGGAGTTGTGAGGCAGCACAACACCAATCAATGAAGAAGAACTGGAGGTTTACCATTAAGGTTTCGGTGATCAGAAGTGTGGTCCCTGGATCAATAGCATCAGAATCACCTAAGGACTTATACATGTAAATTCTCAGGCCCCACCCCAGACCTATGGAATCAGACACTCTGGAGGTGGGACCCAACAATCTGTGTTTTGAAAAGTCTCACGGAGATTTGGTGCATACTGAAGTCTGGGAACCGCTGGCCTTGCTAATGTGAGAAACCTCTGTCCTCAGGAGGACAGGGCTGAAATTATGCATATCCGTGCTGGTTTTGGTTGCAAGCATTGAAGCTAGAGGATCTGAAGGAGAGTCTGGGATCTTTCACTGGGCAAATTGCTGGTCTTGCCACAAACGTCATGGCTTCAGATGGCTTTAAAACCAAAGGTGGAAAGTTGCTTATTGTGTTTGCAGAGCTTTGGTTCTGAAAAGGAATTGGGAAATGGTCTGATTTCTACATTTTTTAAGAAGAGAAAAAGACATTCAGCAAGGTGAAGTGATTTGATGGGGACTCATCATCAGACAGAATCTGTACTGAAGTCAGCTATCAGTTTTAAATCACACTGTTGTCTACCAAGCAAAAAATCATAATGGGAGTCTTTCACATTTTTTCTTCTAAAGAGTCAATATTCTTTTATATCGCAAACAAATGAATAGAAACATTTATTTTATTTAATAATATCCCCAATGTATCTTCCAGTCATGCTGTCGAACATCTGTCTATTTTGAATGGCCCTGGGATATTATCTATTCAAAACATAGCTAAAGAGATGCTGTGAGTGGGGAAAAAAAAAACTGGGAAGCCAAATAATTCATAGTTGAGAAAGCTAAAATACACAGAGATTATTAAATTATGTTAATATTTTTAAATTGTGAATTCACTAGGACCTTGTTATTCCTAGTGTGGTCACTGGTGCAGGTAACATTGACATCCTGTTTAGGATGGTAAAAAGACAAGAAATAACCATTGTGTATGTAACTGACAGTGTTGATTTTTTGTGTTTTTTTGTTTGTTTTTTGTTTTTTGTTTTTTTGAGACGGAGTCTTGCTCTGTCGCCCAGGCTGGAGTGCAGTGGCTCTCAATCTTGGTTCACTGCAAGCTTCACCTCCCGGGTGACAGTGTTGATTTTAAGAGGCATTGGTAGAAGTTACCAGCCCGGCAGGTCCGGGGAGCGCTGATGAGTAGTAACCACAGTCCCTAAGCCAGGAACTCTCAGCCACATGATGAAGACCTGGGTTCATGATTAACACCTCGGTAACCTCTGATGCTTTAGTAAATATAGGCCGTTATATTAGTAAATATAAGGCCGTTCAGTGTCAAAACGGCCTTTCTTTTTAAAATGATGGTGATAGTAGATAATAGATGCAGCTTTCCCTCATTCCTTGGAAATGTAAAAGCTAGCCACCCAGTGTCAGCCCCTCATATTTTCATTAATAATTTCAATGGCCAGTGAAATTTCAAAATCAGGGTACAATTTTGTAAGTCTCAGTTATGATTTGACTGTCTCTCAACTAAAGTGTTTATTATTAACATGATTATGAAACTTTCAGAATGGAAGGGAAAGTTTTGAGAGCAATATTAAGGAGGTTTTAAAGGTGAAAAATAAATCATGTCAACTTTCTGCATCTAACATAGTAAATAATTTCACATGGATATTCCTTTCCAGTTTTTGTCCACATGATTACATATTTTAACACAGATATAATCATGGCATAACTGTAATTTTGAGTCCTGTTTTTTACTTTAGCACCATATTGTAAACATTCTCATTAGAATGCCATTCATACAAGAAGTGTTCAGGTGAAAGATATTAAAGCAGTGAACCCCCTGAAAAACTGACAACCACATGAAAGTTTTCTGTTCAAGTCCATATATTTTAAATCACTCAGGAATTGGAGAAATTGTTTCTTTTGCTTTAAATTTAGCTTTTATTGACAATCCAAAATCAGTAATCATGCATTAAAGCCCCTAAAATATATGGCGCTGATTTTCAAAGAGAAGATATGCATTGCAAGAGGCAAATGGGCCTTTTGGCTAAAGAAGAAATTCTCTTCATTCTTTGCTCTTATTAGGGATTTTGTGATTATGCACATTCTGGTATTTGATGATGTTTCATGGATCTGTAGTGTTAAAAAATTAAGATGGAGACAACAGTTTAAACGTACCCCAAGTCCAACCACCCACAACCAGTAACTACATAGGCAAAACTTGTCATCCTGAAAAGCCAGCTCTAATTATAAACAAAAACAAAACGTAAGCTTTACACCCTTGTCAGAATGATTCAGTGAAATGAAACCAATCAGCTAGAGACAAATCAGCTTAAACAGCTCTGCTTGCCTTACCAAGAATGTTAATATATAACAGCCAATTGCAAAAAAGGTCAAAACTCTTCCTCCTTTATGCTTTATAAACTGTGCTGTAACTGCCATAAGCAGAGCGTCTAACCATCTTCACTTCAAAGTCTCCCAGTTGGCAAACATCCCTTTTGACTACACAATAACATTTTCTAACTTGATCAGATTTTATTTTTGACAGTAGAAATATTTGACACATTAGGCTAAAATGAGATGTGTGTCTGTGTTCTAAATGGAAAAAATACAAACTATATCCAGTCATTCCAACTGATGGTCACGAGTGAGAAAGATAAACAGATAACAAGAGACTTGTGGCAAATGATATTTCCCTTTCTTTCCGTGCTCAGAAGTGCACAGGGCATGGTTCCACCAGGATGCTGTATGTGGAGGAAACAGCCTCACATATGCAGTACGAATTCTGCTGCCCAGTTCCTGAGCTTCCTCAGGCTATCATCCTTAACATCTTATTCCCCAACTAGACCGTGAGCTCCTAAATCACATGTGAGTGCTTTACTCTTCCTTGTACTCTAAGCTCTAACCATAGTTGTGAACAGTGCGGTGCTCACTAGATACTGACTGAATTTCTAAATTAATCATGAAACAAATTCCATGATATTTTTCTAAGACAGCAGTACAGATGGCCCTCTGTATTTGTGGGTTCCACATGCATGGATTCAACCAACTGCAGATCGAAAATATTTGGGAAAAGACAATAAAAAATAATATAACATTTTAAAAATACAAATAAAGTATAACAACTATTTACATACCAATTTCATTGTATTAGATGCTGAGTATAATCTAGAGATGATTTAAATATATGAGAGGATATGTGTACATTATTTGCAAATACTACACCATTTATGTAAGGAACTAGCACATTCATAGATTTTGGTATCTTTGGGGTCCTGGAACCGATCTTCCATGGATACCAAGGAACCACAGTATTCACTGAATGTTTTTTAAACCTGTGTTTTCTACCTACAGACCCTCTCCAAGATGCTTCCTTCATCAAAGGGCATATCTAATAAATTGCCTCTCTGATTCAGTGGGGCAATTTGTTAAAGCAGAAGAACACTTTGAGACCACGAGGGCACCATTTCATCAATTACCCCTCAGCTTCCACTGTGAAAGCTTCAATGAGCATCCTTACAGGCGTCATAAACACCAAGTGTGTGGCTTCACTGGGGAGCTGTGCCATTGTCACAAAACTAACTAGTTTAGATTAATTGTTGTGTGATAGGAATGGAGGAAAACATTTCAGAGGAGCAGTCACTCACAAACACCAATGATGAGAGTACTGACTGGCACAACCTTTCTGGGGGAGCTGGCAATATGTCCGAAAACATCCTGGCACAAAAAAAAAAAAAAAAAAAAAAAAAAAAAAAAAAAAAAAAAAAAAACGCACTTCCAGGAATTTGGTCTCAAGGAGTATTGGGGAAATACATAAAATCTTTTAAGTAATATTTATGGTAGTAAAATTTACAAATCTTTTATGAGAATGCTGATCATTTTAATATGTGCATGACACTGAGCTTCCTATAATCATAGAAATTCAGTGGGGTGGAGCGTGTACCTTTTCCATCCTAAAGAGGTGTTTTCTATGCAAAGGGGGAATCTGATAGATGACAGAGCCCTCATGAACCAGGATGTATCACATGCTGCATTTGGGAAATATGAGGGAACACTGGGGTTCTCAATTACCAAAGCAACAACTTTTTCTCCGGTAAATTTCCAGACATCTACTTTTACCTAATAGCCAGGAAGTTACATGTTAATAGGATATTTGTGTGTTGCCATTAGACAAATACATACTATGCATTATAAATCAACATAAATATATATGTGTGTGTGCATGTGTTACTGTGTGTGTGTGTGTGTGTATAAAATATAAAACTTCTTTTTTTTTTTGAGATGGAGTCTCACTGTGGCCAGACTGGAGTGCAGTGGCATGATCTCGACTCACTGCAACCTCTACCTCCCAGGCTCAAGCAATTCTCCTGCCTCAACCTCCCAAGGAGCTGGGATTGCAGGTGTGCACTACCACACCTGGGTAATTTTTGTATTTTTTGTATTTTGTAAATTTTGTATTTTAGTAGAGATAGGGTTTCACCACGTTGGCCAGACTGGTCTCGTACTCTTGACTTTAGGTGATCTGCCCACCTCGGCCTCCCAAAGTGCTGGGATTATGGGTGTGAGTCACAGTGTCCACCCTATATATAGCACTTCTGCAGGCAATTAAAAATACTTTAAAAAGAAATAAGAAATATATCTCTTTCACATTATTTAAAGTTCTATGAGAATGGAACGTCTCTGACGGTCCAAACATTTTAACACCATTTTAAACTAGCATCATCTTCTTTTATGTTTCTCTTTAAAATATTAGTTATACTATTACTTTCAACTCCTCTGATTGCTGTATTCAAGCTATGTTTGTGGTAACTATGATCCATAAAGCACTATATATGTAAGATGTTTTCCTGAATATATAAAAAGACCTGATTTCCATATCGAGGATTTTTGCCATCTAATTTGCACAAATAAAACACTAGAAGAGTTTAAACCATACCTCCCCTACCCCAAAAGGAAAATCAAATCGTAGACATCAACTTGTTTATTGTGAAACCCAAGATTTAAAGAAAAACAAAAAGCAAAAACAACAGAAAAGCTGAAATAAATTTTGTTAGATGTTAGACACAATACGTGGGACTCTATCACCAATTCCATTGCAAGAGGAAAATCAATTGGATGTATTTTTGATAAGATTTTTTCATTCTTAAAAGGCTTATAGTCACTTCACCCTATAAAGGTTTCAGTGTACTTAATGAACATAAAAACACATTTAATCATTCTTCCTATCTACTTAAAACAGTAAGGCATTACCTCCTCCAGTCAGTAGGCCCAGAGTGCTTTCTCTCCACAATATTTTCCCTCTAACGTGGATACAGAATAGTCCATCAAATTCCCTATTTTTCAGCCTAAGACAACTTAAAAGAATTGATAAACCAGCATTTTGTTTCATGGTCCCTAGTAGCCATAGAAAGCACCATTGTTCATCTTTGACTTTTCCTTCTGCTTCAGCAATGGTTGATCCTCTGCAGGGGGGCAGTGAATGATGGTCCTCAGGCTAAATCTGGGGAATAACCTGCTTTTAATAAATATTTTGCTAAGAAAGCACATAACATAAATTCTACCGTCTAACAATTAAGGATATAGTTCAGCAGTGTGAAGTATATTCACACTGTTGCAGAACACATTTCCAGGTATTTTTCATCTCGCAAAGTGGAAACTCTATGTCCATTAAACAACTTCCTGAAAAACTAAAACTCTGTATCAATTAAACAACTCCCTGTTTCTTCATTGCTCCAGCCCCTGGAAACCACAATTCTACTTTCTGTTCCTGTGAATTTAACTACTTTCAGTGCCTTGTATGAGTGGAATCATACAATATCTGTCTTCTTGTGACTGGCTTATTTTCCAGGTTAACTCAGGTTAGAGCATGTGACAAGATTCTTTCTTTTTAAAAGATGAATAATGCTCCATTCTATATGTATGCCCCATTTTCTTTACTCTTCCGCCCATGAACATTTGGGTTGCTTCCACTCTTGGCTATTGTGAATCATGCTACAATACACATGGCTATACAAATATCTGAAATCCTGCTTTCAGTTCTTCTGGATATATATCCAGAAGCAGGATTGCTGAATTATATGATAATTCTACTTTTTATTTTTTGAGGAATCTCCATAATATTTTCCATAGTGGCTGCGTCATTATACATTCCCACCCAACGGTGCACAGAAGTCCCAATTTCTGCGCATCTTCTCCAACATTTGTTATTTTCCCGTTTTTTTCTTTGTGGGTTTCTTAGTTTTTTAATAGTGGACATCTGAACAGATGGAAGATGATACCTCATTGTGGCTTTGTTTTGCATTTCTCTAATGATTTATAATGTTGAGAGCATAATTTCATATGCTTGTGACAATTTCTTTGGAGAAATGTCTCCCAAGTCTTTCACTCAAATTTTCAATTGGGTTGCTTTTCTGGTTGTTCTTGAGTTGTAGGAGTTTTAATATATTCTGGATACTAACCCCTTATCAAACATGATTTACAAGTATTTTCTCCCTTTTTGTAGGTTGCCTTTCACTCGGAAAATATAAATTTAATGCCATGAAACTTCTCTACTGTTTTCTTCCAAGAGTTTTATATTTTTAGGTTATACATTTAGGTCTTTAATCCATTTTTAGCTAATTCTTAAACATAATGAAATATAAAGTCCAACTTCATTCTTCATTATTTTGCATGTGGCTCTCCAGTTTCCCAACAATATTTTTTTAAAGAGACTGTACTTTCCCTACTGAGTAGTCTTGGTGCCCTTGAAGAAAATCATTTGAACATATATATGAGATTTTATTTTTGGACTGTCTATTCCATTAGTCTACATGCCTGTCTTTATGCCAATAACATATCATTTTAATTACTATAGCTTTATAATATGTTTTGAAATCAGAGAGTGTATGGTCTCCTACTTTGCTCTCTTTTCTTTCAAGATTGTTTTTGTTATTTGTGGTTCCTTATGATTCTGTGTAAATTTTATCATTTTTTTCTATTTCTACAAAAATGCCATTGGAATTTCATTAGGGACCATAGTGAAACTGCAGATTACTTTGGGTAGTGTGGACATTTTCACAACATTAAGCCTTTCAATCCATGAACACAGGGTATCTTTCCATTTATTTGTTTCTTCTTTAATTTCTTCAGTAAAATTTTGTAATTTTTATGTATAAGCCTTTCATCTCCTTGGTTAAGTTTATATTTAATTATTTTATTCTTTTTTATGCTATTGTAAATAAAATTGCTTTCTTAATTTCCTTTTTGTATACATTGTTGTTAGCATGTAGAAACAAATGATTTTTATATGTTGGTTGTAACCATGCAACTTGCTGGACATGTTTATTCATTCTGACAGGTGTGTGTGTGTGTGTGTGTGATGCGCGTATGTGTGTGTGTGTGTGTGTGTGTAATCTTCAGGGCTTTCTATATATAAGATCATGTGACCTGTGAACAAAGACACTTACATCTTCCTCTTTCATTTGAACTACTTTTATTTCTTTTTCTACCCTAATTTCTCTGGCTAGGACTTTAAATACTATGAGTATCATTGACTTGTTCCTGATTTTAGAGGAAAAGCTTTCAATTTTGCATCACTGAGTTTCACCACTGAGTTAGCAGTTGGCTTTTCACATATGATCTTTATAATGCTGAGGTTGTTTCCCTGTATTGTTAGTTTGTTGAGTGAGTTTATCATGAAGAGTGTTACATTTTGTCAATGCCTCTTCTTCATCAATTGAGGTGATATTAGGTTTTTATTATTCATTCTGTTAAGGTGATGTATTACTTGATTTCTGTATGTTGAATCATTCTTGCATTCTAGGAATAAATCTACTTAATCATGGTGTATAATCCTTTAATGTGGTGCTGAATTTGGATTGCTATTATTTGGCTGAGAATTCTTATATCAGTATTTATTAGAGGTATTGGTCAGTACTTTCTTTTTCTTGCACTATGTTTGGCTCTAATGTCAGTGTAATACTAGTCTCATATAATGAGTTTGGAAATGCTTCCTCCTCTTCAATTTTTTTAAGGAGTTCCAGGAGAATCAGTATTAATATTTTTAAAATATGTGATAGAATTCTCCAGTGAAGCCATCTGATCTTGGGTGTTTGTTGTTGTTGTTGTTGTTGCTTTGTTTTGTTTGCCCGGGGGGAGGCTTCTGATTACTGATTCAGTCGCCCTACTAGTTACAAATCTATTCAAATTTTTTACTTACTCGTGATTCAATCTTGGTGAGCTGTGCGTTTATAGGAATTTGGTACATTTCTTCTGAGTTATCGAATTTATTAGCATGTAATTATTCATATGTTCTCTTATAATTCTTTTGAATTCTGAGGCATCAGTAGAAGTGTGTCTCTTCATTTGTTTTAGATTTCAGTCTTTTGAGTCTTCTTTCTTTTTTCTTTGTTAATCTAAGGGTTTGTCAGTTTTGTTCTTTTTGAATAAACAATTCTTTGTTTTGTTGATAATTTTCTATTGTTTTCCCATTATTTCTTTTATTGTCTATGCTCTAATTATTTTTCCTTTCCTTCTGCTAGCTTTGGGTTCCATTGGTTCTTATTTTTGTGAATTCTTTTTCAGAGTTCTCTCTTCTTTTTATGTGAGCATCTATGGCTATAAACTTCCTTCTCAAAAGTGTTTTCACTGTCTCTGATAAGTTGTGGTATGTTGTGTTTTCATTTCATTTATCTCAAGATCTTTCTTTTTTAACTTTTATTTTCAGTTCAGGGGTACATGTGCAGGTTTGTTATATAGCTAAACTCATGTTATAGGGGTTTGTCGTGCAGATTACTTTGTCACCCAGGTATTAAGCCTAGTACCCATTAATTATTTTTCCGGACCCTCTCTCTCCTTCCACTTTCCATAATCAAGGTCAGTCCAGTGTCTATTGTTATCCTCTATGTGTCCACGTGTGCTCATCATTTAGCTCCCACTTATAAGTAAGAACATGCAGTATTTGGTTTTCTATTCCTGTGTTAGTTTGCTAAGGATAATGGACTCCAGCTCCCTCCATGTTTCCGCAAAGTACATAATCTCATTTTTATATGGCTGCATAGTACTCCATGATATATGTACCACATTTTCTTTATCCAGTTTACCATTGATGGGCATTTAGGTTGAACCCATGTCTGCTATTGTGAATAGTGCTGCAATAAGCATACACATGCAAGTGTCTTTGTGACAGACTGATTTATATTACCTTAGGTATATACCCAGTAATGGGATTGCTGGGTAAAATCGTAGTTGTGTTTTTAGCTCTTCAAGGAATCACCATATTGTTTTTCACAATGGTTGAACACATTTACCCTCCCACCAGCAGTGTATAGGCATTCCTTTATCTCCACATTCTCCCCAGTACCTATTATTTGTTGACTTTTTAATGGTAGCCATTCTGACTGGTGTGAGATGGTATCTCATTGTAGTTTTGATTTGCATTTCTCTAATAATCAGTGACGTTGAGCTTTTCTTCATATGATTGCTGGCTGCATGTTGGAAAATGTCTGTTCGTGACATTTACCCACTTTTTAATGGAGTTGTTTTTTTCTTATAAATATAAGTTTATTTATAGATGCTGGATATTAGACCTTTATCAGATGCATAATTTGAAAACATTTTCTCCCATTCAGTAGGTTGCCTGCTTACTCTGTTGGTAGTTTATTTTGCTGTGCTGAAGCTCTTTAGTTTAATTAGATCCCATTTGTCAAGTTTTGTTGTTGTTGCGATTGCTTTGCCTCCTCATTCATAAAATCTTTGCCTGTTCCAATGTCCAGAATAATATCATTTAGGATGTCTTCCAGGTTTTTCATAGTTTTTTGGTTTTACATTTTAGACTTTATCTTGAGTTAATTTTTACCTAGTATAAGGAGGGGTCCAGTTTCAATTTTCTGCATATGGCTAGCCAGTTACCCCAGCAACATTTATTAAATAGGGAGTCCTTTCCCCATTGCTTTTGTAAGGCTCATTGAAAATCGATAGTTGTAGGTGTGCAGTCTTATTTCTGGATTCTCCATTCTGTTCCATTGGTCTATGTGTCTGTTTTCATACCAGTACCATGCTGTTTGGGTTATTGTAACTCTGTATTATAGTTTGATGTCAGGAAGTGTGATGCTCCCAGCTTTGTTCTTTTTGCTTAGGACTGCCTTGGATGTTTAGGCTCTTTTTTGGTCTGAAGAATGTCAATGGTAGTTGGATAGGAACAGCATTAAGTCGTAAATTTCTTTGGGCAGTATGGCCATTTTAATGACATTGATTTTTTCCTATTCATGAGCATAAAATGTTTTTTCCATTTGTGTCATCTCTGATTTCTTTGGACAGTGTTTTGCAGTCTTCCTTGCACAGATCTTTCACATCCCTGGTTAGCTGTATCCATAGGTGTTTATTCTTTTTATGGTAATGGTAATTGGGATTTCATTTCTGACTTCACCCTCGGCTTGATTGTTGTTGGTGTATAGGAATGCTAGTGATTTTTATATGTTGATTTTGTATCCTGAAACTTGGCTAAGGTTGTTTATCAGATCAAGGGACTTTTCGGCCAAGACTATGGGGTTGTTTCAATATATGATCATGTCATCTGCAAACAAGGATAGTTTGACTTCCTCTTTTCCTATTTGCATTTGCATGCCCTTTTTTCCTTTCTTTTGTCTGATTGCTTTTGCCAGGACTTCCAATATTATGTTGAATAGGAGCAGTGAGAGAGGGCATCCTTATCTTGTGCTGGGTTTTCTTTTTACTTTTTATTTTTGAGATGCAGTCTCGCTCTGTCACCCAGGCTGGGGTGCAGTGGCATGATCTTGGCTCACTGCAAGCTCCACCTCCTGGGTTCATGCCATTCTCCTGCCTAGGTCTCTAGAGTAGCTGGGACTACAGGCGCCTGCCACCATGCCTGGCTAATTTTTTGTATTTTTAGTAGAGATGGGGTTTCACCATGTTAGCCAGGATGGTCTCGATCTCCTGACCTCAAACTGCTTCTAGCTTTTGCCCATTCAGTATGAAGTTGTCTCCGGGTTTGTCATAGACAGCTTGTATTAGTCAAGGTTCTCTACAGGGACAGAATTAATGAATATATATATATATATATATATGAGTGTATTAAGTTTTAACTCACATGATCACAAAGTCCCACAATAGGCTGTCTGCAGGCTGAGGAACTAGGATTTCCAAATCCAGTCTAATTTCCAAAACTGAAGAACTTGGAGTCTGATGCTCGAGGGCAGAAAGCATCCAGCATAGGAGAAAGATGTAGGCTGGGAGACTATCTTGTCTTTTTCACATTTTTCTGCCTGCTTTTTATATTCTAGCCAGCTGGCAGCTGATCATATGGCGTCCACTCAGATTAAAGGTGGGTCTGCCTTTCCAAGCCCACTGACTCAAATGTTATTTTCCTTTGGCAATTCCCTCACAGACACATCCAGGATGAATACTTTGTATTCTTAAATCCAATGAAGTTGACACTCAGTATTAACCATTACACAGCTCTTATTGTTTTGAGGTATTTTCCTTCAATACCTAGTTTATTGAGAGTTTTTAACTTGAAGTGGTGTTAAAATTTATCAAATGCCTTTTCTGCATCTACTGAAATAATCATGTGGTTTTTGTCTTTAGTTCCATTGATGTGCTGAATTATATTAACTGATTTCCATATATTGAACCAACCTTGCATCCCAGGAATAAAGCCTACTGGACTGTGGTAGGTAAGCTTCTGATGTACAGCTGGATTTGGTTTGCCAGTATTTTCTTGAGGATTTTTGCATTAATGTTTATCACAAATATTGGCCTGAATTTTTTTGTTGTTGTTGTGTCTCATTTTTTGAAATCATTTCAGTAGGAATGATACTAGCTTTTCTTTGTACATCTGATAGAATTTGGCTATGAATCCATCTGGTCCCAGGATTTTTGTTTGTTTGTTTTTGTTTTTGTTTGTTTTTGGTTGGTAGGCTATGTATTACTGATTCAATTTCAGAGCTCATTGTTGAATTGTTCAGGATTCAATTTCTTCCTGGCTCAGTCTTGAGAGGGTATATGTGTCCACGATTTCATCCATGTCTTCTAGATTTTCTAGTTTATGTGCCTAGAGGTGTTCAGAATATGCTCTGATAGTTATTTGTGTTTCTCTGGGGTCAGTGGTAATATCCCCTTTGTCATTTCTAATTTTGTTTAGTTGGATCTTCTTTTCTTCTTAATTAGTCTACCTATTTTATTAATTTTTTCAAAAAAATCAACTCCTAGATTTGTTGACCTTTTGAAATGTTTTTCATGTCTCAATCTCCTTCAATTCAACTCTGATTTTGAATATTGATTTTCTTCTGCTAGCTTTAGGATTTGTTTTCTCTTGGTTCTCTAGTTCTTTTAGTTATAATGCTAAGTTGTGAATTTGAGATCTTTCTAACTTTTTGGTGTGGGCATTTAGTGCTGTGAGTTCTCATCTTAATATTGCCTTAGCTGTGTCCCAAAGATTCTGGTACATTGTGTCTTTGTTCTTATGAGTTTGGAAGAACTTCTTGATTTCTGCCTTAATTTCATTATTTACTCAAAAGTCATTTGGGGCAGGTTATTCGATTTCCATGGAATTGTATGGTTTTGAGTGAATTTCTTAATCTTGATTTCTAATTTCATTCCACTGTGGTCTGAGAGAGTGGTTTTTATAATTTCAGTGTTTTGCATTTGCTAAGGAGTGCTTTGTGTGCAATAATGTGATCAATTTTAGAGTATGTGCCATGTGGCAATGAGAAGAATTCTGTTGCTTTTGAGTGAAGAGTTCTGCAGATGTCTATCAAGTCTATTTGATACAGTGCTGGGTTCAGGTTTTGAATATGTTTATTAATTTTATGCCTTGATTATCTGTCTAATAATATCACTGGGGTGTTCAAGTCTCCCACTATCAATGTGTGGGAGTCTAAGTCCCTGAAGGTCTCTGAGAACTTGCTCTATGAATCTGTGTGGTCCTGTGTTGGGTGCATATATATTTAGAATAGTTAGATCTTCTTGCTGAATTGAACTCTTTACCATTATGTAATGCCTTTCTTTCTCTTTTTTGACTTTTGTTAGTTTAAAGTCTGTTTTGTCTGAAATTAGAATTGCAATCCCTGCTTTTTTCTGTTTTCCATTTGCATGGTAAATTTTTCTCCACCTTTTTATTTTGAGCCTATAACTGTCCTTGCATATGAGATGGGTCTCTTGAAGACAACATATCAATGGATCTTGTTTCTTTACCCAGCTTGGCACTCTGTGCCTTTTAATTGGGGCATTTTGCCATTTTGTCATTCAAGGTTACTATTAATATGTGTGGATTTTATCCTGTCATCATAATGTTAACTAGTTATTATTCAGACTTGTTTACGTGGTTGCTTTATAGTGTCACTGTTCTTTGTATTTAAGTGTGTTTTTGTAGTGGCTGCTAATGGTCTTTCCTTTCTGTATTTAGTGCTTCCTTCAAATGCTCTTGTAAGGCCCATCTGGTGGTAACAAATTCTCTCAGTGTTTTCTTGCCTCAAAAGTATCTTATTTCTTCTTCATTTATGAAGCTTACTATGGCTGGATATGAAATTCTTGGTTGGAATTTGTTTTTTGTTAGAAGGTTGAATATTAGCTGGCAATATTTTCTGGCTTGTAGGATTTCTGGTGAGATGTCTGCTGTTAGTCTAATGGGCTTCCCTTTGTAGATGACCTGACCTTTCTCTCTAGCTGTCTTTAACATTTTTTCCTTCATTTCAGCCTTGGAGAATGTGTTAATTATGTGTCTTGCAGATAATCTTCTTGTGAAGTATGTTACTGAGGCGTTCTGCATTTCCTGAATTTGAACATGGGCCTCTCTAGCTAGGCTGGGGAAGTTCTCATGGATGACATCCACAAACATGTTTTCCAAGTTGCTTGCACTCTTTCATCTCCTTCAGGGTCATCAATTAGATTTGGTATCTTTAAATAATCCCATATTTCTCAGAGGTTTTATTTGTTCCTTTTCATTCTTTATTCTCTATTCTTGTCTGCCTATCTTATTTCAGAAAGCTAGTCTTCCAACTCTGAGATTCTTTCCTCAGCTTGGTCTATTCTTCTATTAATACTTTTGATTGCATTATGAAATTCTTGTAGTGTGCTATTCAGCTATATTAGGTCAGTTACATTATTTTCTATACTGGCTATTTTGTCTGTCCACTTCTGTATCATTTAATTGTGACTTTTAGCTTCCTTCAGTTGGGTTTCAACATACTCCTGCATCTTGATGATTTCCATTCTTATCCATACTCTGAATTCTATTTCTGCTGTTTCAGTCATCTCAGCCTGGTTCAGAACCTTTGCTGAAGAGGTGGTGCAGTCATCAGGGGGAAAGAAGGCACTCTGGCTTTTTGAGTTCTCAAAGTTCTTTCACTTGTTCTTTCTCATGTTTGGGGGGCTGATGTTTCTCTAACCTTTGAAGTTGCTAACTTTGGAAAGATTTTTTCTTCATTTTAATCCTATTTAATAAACTTGAAGGTTTGATTGTGGTATAAAGTGGATTCAGCCAACTGGCTTTGTTTCTGGAAGACTTTAGGGAGCCAGTGCTCAGCTCCCAAGTCCTGGACTACGTGGTTGAACTCTGGGAGACTTGTATAAGGCCCCAATTTTGTTGTCAGGCTCCTATAGGTTAAGAATCCACTGTGCTGGGGAAGGGGGCTGCTGACAAGGTGCTCCTGGACCAGTGGTCACTACACTCCAATGAGTGGTGTCAGCCAAAGCATTTCAGAGTGCAGTAGCAGAAGGATACATCCTTGTTTGCATGTGCCAGCAGCAGCAGCAGCATGAAGAGGTACATACTTATTGGCTGCAGCAGAGTGCTTGTCAGTGCTGGGGTGCCTGCCTCTGTGTGGTCATTCACCACAGTGGAGTGGGCAGCAAGGTTGCAGGGTCCAGGGGGCTCCTGTCAGGGACCATGCACTCGATTAGACTGATAGTAGTGTTAGCACAGGAGTAGTAGGGTGTTCAATATTTCCTAATTTATCTTGTGATTTCTTTTTTGACCCATTGGTTTTCAAAGAATGTGTTTTTAACAATTTTTTCATATTTGTAGACTTTCCAGTATTCCTTCAACTAGTAATTTCTAGTTGCATTGCATTGTAGTTGGAAAAGACACCTTGCATGATTTCAGTTTTCTTAATTTGTTAAGATTTGTTTTGTGACCTAAAATGTAGTCTATCCTGGAGACTGTCCCACATGTGCTTGACAAGAATGTGTATCCTCCTGTTGTTGGAAGAAATGTTCTGTACATGTCTGCTGGGTACAATTGGTCCACATACTAATACTCTTCCACTTTACATCTTATGTTAGTGGAACATAACATACTTTATGTTATTAAACATATACACTACACACTTTATGTTATTAATGTCACAGATTGCATCTTTTTATACTGTGCATTCATTAACATCAATTTAGAGTTATTTTATGCTTGTCATTTAAATTTTATATAAGAATTAAAAGTGTCTTATGCACCAACATTATGATACTACATGAGTGAATATTTGCCTATATATTTATCTTTACCAGAGAGCTTTATATATTTGTGTGGTCTTGTGTTGCTATCTTATATCCTTTCCTTTCAACTTGAAGGACTCCCTTTAGAATTTATTGCATACCAGGTCCACTGGTGATGAACACTCTCAGCTTTTGTTTATCTGGGAAAGTCTTAATTTATTCTTCATTTTTTGAAGGATAGTTTTGTATGATGTAGTATTCTTGGTTGGCAGGGTTTGTTCTTTCTCTCTCTCTTTCTTTCTTTCTCCTTCTCTCTCTTTCTTTCTCTCTTTCTTTCTTTTCTCTTTTCTTTCTTCTTTCTTCTTTTCTCTTTCTTTCTTTCTTTCTTTTTCTTCTTCTTCTTCTTTCTCTTTCTTTTCCTTTCTTTCTTCTTTTCTTTCTTCTTCCTTTTTCTTCTTCTTCTTTCTTTTTTCTTTCTTTTTCTTCGTCTCTTTCTTTCCTTTTTTCTTTCTTCTTTCTTTTGTTCTTCTTTCTTTTTTCTTTCTTTCTTTCTTTTCTTTCTTCTTTCTTTCTCCACTTTAAAAATTCATTGACAATCTTGTAGAAGCTCCTTGTGCAGATAGTCATTTTTCTCTTGTTGATTTCAAGATTCTTTCTCTGTGATCTTTGGGGGTTTGATTATAATGTGTCTTGGTGTGGGTCTTTTGAATTTTTGAGTTAGAGTTTGTTGAGCTCCTTGAATTTCTATGTTCATCCTTTCCTCAGATTTGGGAAGGGTTTTGGCCATTGTTTCTTCTTCAAATAGTTATCCATTTCTTTCCCTCTTGCTTCTCCTCTGGGACGCTCATACTACTTGAATAACATCCCTTAAGCCTTTTAGGCTCTTCACTTTTTCATTTTGTTTTCTTTATGCTCCTTTACTTGGTAGCTTGATCTCTTTGATAGATGCCCGTTTTTGTAAATTAAAACTTTCTTAGAACACAGCTGCACACCCATTCATTTATGTATTGCAAACGTTTTGTACCTTTTGTGCTACATTGCTAAACTGTATCATTGCTATGATATGTTGGCCCACAAATTTAAGTATGGCCCACAAGCATAAAATTCCTGGCCTTTTTCAGAAAAACATTGCCCTGATTCCAGCCTAGAAGAGTATATCTCGTCTACAAAATGACAGAGTATCTTTTGCAGAGAGTAAGCATTATAAGGATTCTACTTCTTTCATCCCCAACCCATAGGCCATGGACCAGTACTAGTCTGTGGTCTGATAGGAACTGGGCCACACAGCAGGAGTGAGTGGCAGGTGATTGAGTGAAGCTTCATCTGTATTTACAGCCACTCACCATCTTACATGATTTGGCCATGTCCCCACCCACATCTCACCTTGAGTTATAATAACTCCCATGTATCAGGGCAGTTCCCCCATATTGTTCTCATGGTAGTGAATAAGTCTCACGAGATCTGATGGGAGTTCCCCTGACAAGCTCTCTTGCTTGCCACCATGTAAGACGTGGCTTTGCTCTTCGTCACCTTCCACACATGAGGTCTCCCCAGCCATGTGGTAGTGAGTCAATTAAACCTCTTTCCTTTAAATTACCCAGCTCTCAGGTTTATCTTTATTAGCAGCATGAGAACAGACTAATACAGTAAATTGGTACTGGTAGATTGGGGTGCTGCTGTAAACATACCTGAAATGTGGAAGTGACTTTGGAACTGGGTAATAGGTAGAGGTTGGAACAGTTGGAAGGCTCAGAAGAAGATAGGAAAATGTAGGGCAGTTTTGAACTTCCTAGAGACTTGTTGAATGGCTTTGACAAAAATGCTGATAGTTATTTGAACAATAAGTCCAGGCTGAAGTAGTCTCAGATGGAGATGAGGATCTTTGGGAACTGCAGTAAAGGTCACTCTTGCTATGCAAAGAAACTGGTGGCATTTTGCCCCTGCCCGAGGTCTGTGGAAATTTGAACTTTAGACAGATGATTTAGGGTATCTGGTAGAAAAATTTCTAAG
>NW_022143262.1:0-28205 GCF_007565055.1 Rhinopithecus roxellana
AACTCCTTACATGGGGCTTTGGATGGAGTGAAACCACCGTCACCTGGCATGGACGCTGCCTGGTATTTTTAGCGTGGTGGCCTGTCGTGCTTGAACTCTATCTGCCGTGTGAGCAACAGCTATGTATTTGAGAAATGTTGGACAGGTCAGCTTGCTTCTCCAAGGCCTGCGGGCATCGGGTGAGGGGCCTTGGATGAGGCCATGAGTGGGAGGAGCTTGGTTGTGTCAGCCGATATGTCTGCCTCTACGGCCTGAAGCCAGCCCGAACCCAGTTTTCTTTGGTCATCTAATGCCAGACAAAAAACTGTTTCTTGGAGACTCGTAATTTATATAATGAACCATTTGACCATACATAAAATGTTATAATGCGTGAGGCTTACAATTTGGCAAATGTGTAACTCACATGTCATTTTATCAAACTGTAAAGATCTTTGTTTCACTTGAAGGTTTTTAGCATTTTATGCGCAAACCAAATGCCAGTAGCACTTTTGAAGGAGTATTTTGGAATTTTAAACACAGGGGGACAGTGCTGGGTCTCGGGATGCTGGTGAGGTGGACGTGACCTCAAGCTCTTGGAGCTTGCAGCAGGATTGCAAATTGTCACACCTGCAGTGCTGGAGTCAAAGTGGATTTCTGTCAATAGGTATTAGTGCAATAAGAACAGATGAGTGCCTTTGGAGGGCAGTTTGAGCCTCCCAGACACCCAGGAGGAAGCGGGTTAGGCGGGCAGTTACCCACCAGACCTGGATGGTGGGACCGTGGTTGCTGGTGGCCCTGCTTGGCAGGCCATTACGTGCAATAAGAAACAGGTTAGTGCTTGAGAGAGTTTCTCAGCCCCTTTCAGAATCGCAGTGGAAGATGCCCAAGGTCGGGGGGTGGGAGTTCGGTTATCCACAGGAGCCTGGATGATGATGGAGCTGGGTTTGCTGGTGGTCCTGCGTTGCAGGTCATTACGTTCAATATAGGAACAGGTTCGGCTTGAGGGCGTTTTCTCGGCCTGCTTCGGAACTGCAAGTGGAAGACGCGCCAAAATGAGGGGGTGGTGGTGGTCCATTATCCAGTGGGGCCAGATTTGCTGGTGGCTGCTGTGTGGCAGGTCCCTGCGTGGAGCCATGGGGGTGAGTGGAGTGGGAATAGAGGATGCACCCTCCACAGCTACTGCTGGGAGTTGGCTCCGGTAGCAGAGGGGGCATAGAGGGATTCCCATCAGGGGCAACACGACTGGGGTCCCACGAGTGCTGGACGCCGAGGTGTGGCTATATGTAATCTCAGTCTGCACAGCCGTCCCGGTGAGTGGGTTCAGTTACCTTCCCATCTCACATTTGAGAAAGCTCGGGGGCTCACATCACAGCTAGGTGGGTTGGAACTAATAGGCAGGACGTTGTCCCCAGATCCCAGATCTTACCCCTCCATATTTTGAGTCCACCAAGCTTGTGGAGAGGGGTGTGTGGTGGTGGGTGGGGGCTGAGAAACCAACACAGTAGAAGAGGGGAAGGAAATAAACCAGGCAGGAGACACAGGCAAGAGCTTGGGAGGTCTGCAAGGGGTCTGGGTGTGGGGGGCCACCTCTAGGGCCTGTGAACCCCGTGCTGTGCTCCTGGCTTGGCCAACCTTGGCCTTCAGCCACATGCTGCGTGCTTTAGGTGAAATCTCAGTCCCTCATGTGGTGGGGGCATCTTTTCTCCCTGGCCTTGCCACTCCGTAAATCATGGAGTCTCAGTGGGGATGGCGGGTTGGTTGATGGTCCATGGAATTTGCCCTCCACCTCCCCATCCTTGTCCTGTCCTGTGTGGCCTGTTACCTGGATCTGTGTCTCTTCAGAGCCTGCAAATGAGTGGAGGCCACGGCAGCCTGTTGCTGACCGACCTCTCAAACTTTTTTATTCATCAGAATCGTGTTAAATGCTGATTCCTAGGCACCCCATCAGACTCTACGCCTGCCTGGCATGGGTACTTTGGGGAAGGTACAGAGGGTTGCTGGGCTGTTCCAGCGGGGAATTTGCACTTGTAGAATGTCCACTGTGGTCTTTCCAGCACTCTACTTTCCACGCACACGTGGCATTAAACCTGGAAGACCTCTGGGTGCTGTACTGGTGAAGAAGCCCCGGCTGGACGAGGGGCTGCTGGGGCTCAGACTTGATTCCTGGGCTGGGGGCTGCGGGCTTATTCTCTTCAGTGGGCCTGCTGATGGGATGCTCTGGGAAGTCCTGCTGTGCACTCGGGAAGGTGCAGAGACAGGCTCAGGAAAGACAGACCATGGATTTAAAAATTCCTACTGGAAAATCTTTTATGAGCAAAGTAATTTGCATCTCACTGAAGACAATCATTGCTTGAATAATTGGTTTGTTTACAAAGTTGGTCCTATGAACAGATTAAAGTTTTCATTCATGCCTTATCTATAATGTAAATAGCTATTACCACAAAGTAAATTAGCTTTAAATTTCATATCAGATTGCAGTCCAGATTACAAACGGCTGCTTGATAATCTAATTGATAAAACGGAGGAATTTAGTGGTTGGAAGCCAGAGTGAAGGGAACAGAATTGCTTTGGTTTCTCAAAAGCGTGTGACTGAGGGGTGACCTGGGGTGAAGAGAAGTGGCTGGAGTCATTACACTCGAGGAGATGATCTGCCCCAGCCTTTCTCAGCTGTCTTCTGTACAAAACAAAAGGGTGATAAATGGAAAAATTCAGTACTGAGTTCGTCTATGCCCTGAGCTGCTCATACAGTCATTAATGGGCTGTATCTGTGAAGCCTCCATACAGGCACAAAGGAATTAGGCTAGAGTATGGGGGCCTGGCGACCTCTGGCATCTGGACCCCGTGTCATTTCCTAAAGCCCTTTTGGGTGAAATGACAGTGGCAATGTCGTTGTTCGGAGGAGTGTAATCTCACTCATGAGATGCAGATTTTAAATGATGCAGATTTTAAACACCAAAGTCAGGAAGCTTGGTGGGAGTGGCTGTCTTCCAAGTGGTTTTCTGTGCTGCCATGGATGAGGCGTGGATGTGTCATCTGTTGGTGAGATCCACTGGTGAAGGGGCTAAGCAAACCGTGGAGGGGGGTGTGTGAAGCTACATCTCTTCTGGCATCCCAAGTAAATACATTTTGTAAAACTTGTGAATTTGACCCTGACCCTAGCCCTGAGTGTTGAAGTCTGGTGCAGTGTCTTGAGCCCTCTTCTGCATTGAGGGTGAGTGACTGTAAATGACCGATTCCTCAGTGGTGAAAGTTCAAATGTAGCTTCCCTGAGGAAGCCAGACCTCAGTCACCCGTATCTCCATTGTAAACACTGCGGCCCGTACGTGGGTGGCTGCAAGTTTCCAGGCCTTCCTTGGAGAAGCAGCCGTGAGGTGCTTGATGATTTGATAACATCAGCCACCTTCTGTCTTCTGTCTAATCACGGTACAAATGATTCTCCTACAAGCAAATGGATCTGGTTTCTTCCCGATCGTTGGAAGAAGCAGCCCGCCTAGGGACTGCACCGTCCTCTGCACTTGCACAGCGAAGCCTGTGTCTGTCTCCAAGGAGTGTCACGTGTGTCGTGGGAATCGCCTCCTTAACTCTTCCTGCTTTTGAGGGCTCGGGTAGCTCTGCCTGTTTCACCCGGGACGAGCAGCGGGTGGTCTCTGGCTGCTGTGGGACCAGGGCTTGTGTTTCACCCGGGACGAGCAGCGGGTGGTCTCTGGCTGCTGTGGGACTAGGGCTTGGGGTTGCATCATCACATCCGGTGGCCTGTCCAGGTGGGCATCATTCTTTTGCCTGTTGGCTGAGGCAGCTGTGATGCCATGGGGGTCATGCTTGTCAGGGCCAACCCAATTCTTCCCGTGTACACCTCCCCTGCTGGAGTGCCTTTCCTTATGATGACTTGTTGAATTAGCGTGGAGAATGCAGAGAGGCTCTGGGCCTCTCCTTCCCATTCTTACTCCCTGGAGCTGTGATGCCCGACAAGGGAGCCCATAGCCAGAGGCCCCTTTAAATTTACTTAGAATAAAGATTTGATTACATAGCTAAACACATTTGAAAAGAACTTCACAGATGAAATTCCAGATTCAACCCTTCAGGCCCAGTGGCCACGTTTCGGGGCTCAGCAGCTGTAGGTGGCTGTTGTCTTTCTGTGTTGGCTGAGCAGATTGAAGCGTTTCCAGTTCAACAGGTAATTCTCTTGCATGACTCTGCCTGTGGTGAGGGCACCTAGGCTGGAGAGCCTCGTGGGGATCCCTTAGGCCTCCGGCTGCAGCCAGGCCGCACGGTTCCTGTGCCTCGGGTCCTCTGCAGGTCCAGACGGATCCCACCACAGAGCCAGCACTGCTAGACTTGGGTACTGTGTGCAGACAGCAGAGGGGCACGTCCAGGCCTTGAAGGGGCTGGGGTGACTGGCCTCCTTGGCCAGGCTCCTGTCTCCAAGTCTTCAGGGGAAATGCATCCACCATCCACCATCCACCATCCACACCGTGCACCAGAGGAAAACTGCAGGCTTCTCTGTGGATGGTGAATTGAGATCATGCAGAGTGACTAGGTTTGGGCTCCTGACCAGCGTGGAACCTGATACCTTTAGGTGGAACCTGACATGCCTCCATGTGTCCATGGCAAAGAGAATGCAGCATTGTCAGCTTGAATCCAGATGTGCTCCCGTTTTGAGGTGGAAGATTCTGGGAGTTTTGGCCATTGGTGATTGTGCTGCCGTGGAGGACTTTGAATGCAGGCACTGGTTTGGGATAACCCTGGTTTCCTGGTTTTGTATGTGGGCATCCCTGAATATCCCGGAGTGGAGGAAGGCAGGGGAGATGGCAGGGTGACAAGAGGTCAGGTGATTCCAGCTTTGGGGACTGATGCCATCAGATGGCCGAGATCAGGATGGCGGTGGCCAGGGACCAAAGCAGGGGTGCGTGGAAATGCCATGTTTCCCGGAGCGTGGGGAGGACCTCTTGAACTCTATTCCTGGGCAACAGTTCTTCCATTCTCAGGAATCTGTGCCATTGTAATTGAGTAGCAAATTCTGTAATTGCTCTAATTACTTACTGTTAAGTCCCCATCCCATGTACCATGAATTAGCAACAGTGATAACAGTTTGCCTGGTCAAACCTTACCAAGAAACACCAGTGGAACTAGTTTTAGTTGCCTCCAGTTCCCTCCAAATCAGATTCCTTAGCGTCTTGTGTCTCCACGCTTGCTGCAGTTTCTCCTGGGCCTGGCAGGCACATTCCAGACATTCACATCTCAGCTCAGATGCAGGCGTGCACATGATTTATAGAAAATCACACTGCACTGTGATCAGCTTGAGCTGACATTCTCTAGGTGGGAGGCGGAGGTTCGAAAGTTCTAATGGGATGAAATTAGAAATATGAATCTTAAAAATTCACGTGTTATGAACTCTGTTCAGTGATTTTCTCTGAAATGAGAGACTATTTGCAGATGAGGCAGTCAGCCTACAGCTCTCCTTAGATCTCTCCTAGACCTCGATGCTGTCCTTGGGCCTCTTCCTGGGTGTGGGGTGCTCTGCTTGAAGCAAAACCAAAGGCAAGAACGTGGTTTGCATCACTACTGCAGCCAGCTCAACGCGCACACCCACTGGGAGGGGGGTTTGATCACTTAACGTTTTAAATGCATTTAACATTAAACCAGCAAGTCAGCCAGTGCTTTCTGTAAGCAAGCTGCCTGGCTCATGGGAACCTGAAATTTTTCGGAAGAGAGTACTTGCTTCTGTGGAGGGTCAATATTTGTCTCATTTCTTCAGACTGCTCAAAGTGATGAACTTGAGTAAATTAGGACCTTTGTTTTGTAAATTGGGCCACAGAGCTCTCTAGGCACAGTCAGGGGAGTAAAGGGCTGTGAAAGATGCCGCCTGATGTGAGCCATGGCCAGGCACTTTGGGACCTGGGATCCCATCTCCAGCCTTTCAAAGGACACAGAGGAATATAAAATGCAGATGGGAGAGTTCATATTTTGGGCACCTCTGTTCTTTTGAAATCAAAGTGCAAAGAGAAAGTTTTGCCTTGAGGTCTTACCCCATACTTGTTTTTCTCCTGAGGTTTTCAGATTTTCTTAACTGCTTTTTTCTCCCCCGATCCTTGGGGAACTTCTATCTTCATATCTTCTTAAAAGATATGGTTAAATTAAACACTGAAATTTAAAAACATGCTTTCATATTTTTCCTTAAACTGGTGTATCTGACATTGGTGAAGAACTAACTGGGAGTATTGGTTTATTTTTGTTTTTTTGAGACAGTCTTGCTGTGTTCCCCAGGCTGGAATGCAGTGGCACGATCTTGGCTCACTGCATCCTCACCTCTTGGTTCACGCCATTCTCCTGCCTGAGCCTCCTGAGTAGCTGGGATTATAAGTGCCTGCCACCATGGCTGGTTCATTTTTGTATTAGTAGAGACCAGGTTTCAACATGTTGGCCAGGCTGGTCTTGAACTCCTGACTTCAGGTGATTCGCTCACCTTGGCCTCCCAAAGTGCTGGTATTACAGGCACGAACCACCACACTTGGCCTGGGATATTCTTGATTATAACTGTGACATATCCCTTTAATAAAACAAAACAGAACAACAACAACAACAAAACAGCTGTCTGAAAAGTCTGGAAATTAAGGAGCTCCCTTGGACAGGGATTTGGACACCGGTTGAATGGCCCAGCACACCATAGTTACATGGGCCACTTGGCCTGTTAGATCCTTAGGGTATTTGAAGTCATGTGGATATTTGCATTTCTGCCTCCGGATATCGTGTTAGTATTCAGCTAGTGTTTGAGGGCCAGGCTCAGATCCGGGAAAACAAGAGCCCCTGCCCTCACGGCACTTCTCTTCCATGTGTGTGTGTTAGGAAAATAGAAAGCATAAGATTTTTTTTTCAATGAGCTGGGAAGATGGAAAAACAAGCTTAAGATGTTTACTTGTTCAAAAGAAGGGAAGTGCAAGGAACACTCAGCTTTGCTGCTGCTGAAGGAGGCCTCTGGTGGAGGCTGTTTCAGAGGTGGGGTTTCTCTGAGAAAGGTGGTAAGAGGCAAGTAGGATGCCCCATCTGGTTTGCCAGAGATGGGGAAAGTTAGTATCTGCAAAACAGCCTCAGCATTCTGGCAAAGCTTTGGAAAACCAGCTAGGGTATGGGACCTTGTTGGCCACTGGGTGGAAGGAAAACATTGCTGGTCCTGAGTACTGTACTGTTCTTCCACTGCTATAAAGAACTACCTGAGGCTGGGTAATAAGGAAAAAAAGGTTTAATTGGCATACAGTTCTGTGGGTTGTACAAGCTTCTACAACTGGGGAAACTTAAAATCAGAGTGGAAGGTGAAGGGGAGGCCGGCATGTCTTCACATGGGTGGAAGGGGGAAGAGAGTGAAGGGGAAGGTGTCATGCACCTCCAAACAACCAGATCTCAGGAGAACTATCATGAGGACAGCACTTGGGGGATTGTGCTAAACCATTAGAAACCACCCCCATGAGTCAATCACCTCCCACCAGGGCCCACCTCCAACACAGGGTTAGAGTTCAGCATGAGATTTGGGTGGGGACACACAGCCACACCATGTCAGGCTTCCCATTTTTCTCCTGCACGTGCTTCGCAAATGGTTCTGTCATTGGTTTTTGTTTCTGTTGATATATAATATTACATATATTCAGAGTGCATGTGATACCTTGATTCACCCTTATATTGATGAAATCTGTGTACTTGGGATGTCTTTCACTTGAAATAATTTCTTTTCCTTGTGCTGGTTATGTTAAGTTATTCTCTCCTAGCTGTTTTGAAATACACGGTAGATGACCCACTGCCATCCCCCTGCTGATTTATCAATAGTAGGTCTCGTGTTCCCATTAGGCTGTGTGTTTGTGCCCATCACCAGCCTCTGCCCATCCTGCTTCTGAGTGGGCTCTGCTGGGCCCTGTTGACCACTTACTCTTGGCCTCCATGAGATGTGCTCTCAGCTCCTGCTTATGAGTGAGAACATGCGCCATTTCCTTGCTTGGCTCGTTTGCTTCACGTAATGTCCTCCAGCTCCATCCATGCTGCCGCGGATGACAGGGCTCTCCGCTGTGTGGTGGAGTATTGCTCCTGTGTATGTTCGGGCCACGTTCCCTTCATCCCCTGTTGACCGGCACTCAGGTGATTCCAGACCTTGGCTGCTGTGGATGGAAGGTGAGAGCAGTCACTGGCTTTATACTCGGGGAACGTGAGCCACTTTGATGTTCTCAAGCAGCCTATCCCCAAAGCCCTCCGTAGAATGCTGCATTCGTTTGTACTCATGGCTTCTTCCACTAGGATGAACAGCTGGGAAGGGGCTTTGAGTGAATGCTTGGGTTTCTGTCTTTAATTGGTACCCAGCTACACTGGCCAAGCAGGGGTCCCAGTGACCCTGGACACTACCTCACATAAGGTCCAAAGATGCAGTTAGGTTCTTTTTTTAACTTAAAAAAAAAAATGCTTTTGACCTCGTTAAGCTATAGCATTATCAGTTAGAGTTTTTCTTACTGGAAAGGTGTATATTTTATTTTCTAAGAAGGAAAGAAATCCTGTTAAATACTCTAACCACAGATTAAATCATGTCAAGGAAAGAGGTACTATTTTGGGGGAAAATTACCCCTTCATGTCCAAGATCAAGGAGACGACTTACATTATTTAATTGAGTTAATTATGAAATCTTAATTGGTTTTGAGAAGATGAGCTGTGGATGCTGCAAGACATGAGACTGATGCTGATTTAATGTTAGCCCTGACAGAATGTGGCTAATATTTAAAGCTTGCTCCAGTATTGCTTGATAGATTGTAAGTTAATGTAAAGATCTGTTTGATGCTTTTATTTTACAAAATATGATTGAGAAAAAGTTTGACAGCCAAGGAACCGCCTTCAACCAATTCCTTCCTAATTTCTATCACCAGAAAAATGTGTCCTGTTAATTCCAGAATTTACTTTTGGAAAGTTCCCGTAAGGAGAGCAGAGGTATTGGTGGTTGAATGGTGACTTGAATTTAGGTGAAGATCGTTAAATATTTCATAGTCATGTTTGTCTTGGTGGTTTTAGCAGTTTTATATTAAATTTAGAACTGTGAGTCAAACCAAATGTGTTCTTTTGCTTTTGTGATACTCCTTTGTATGACTATACTGGTAAAGAATGAGAAAATGTGTATAGGGTATTTTTTCTGTGTAGATATTAGGATTTTGAGGGGAACAAGTTAATCATTCTTCTAATATACACTGTGCTGTGTGTTGGGTCCTTTGTATATTAGTTGAATCACTATAATGAGGACCACTTGAAAGTCTGTTTCTATACAAGATCTTTTATATGTTGACTTGTGTTATGCAAAATCCTTCATCCTCTAAGAAGACTAAGCAATGGGTTGGAGGAGAGATTTAATCACCCATTAGGTCTATTCCGAATGTCCAGAATTGAATGCAAGTACTAATTATGTTTTTGAAGTGGTGTGTGTGTGTGTGTGTGTGTGTGTGTGTGTGTGGTGGACTCCTTTCTAGGTCATGGGAGGGAGGTAAAGCAAAGATCAGATTTGCCGATGAACATTTGTGCATATGCTAGTGGAGAAGTCATATGACTTGACTGCACCTGCGCACTCTGATTTTGGTTTCATTAGTGTCCGTAGCCACAAGCCTCAGCTGCCTCTGGGACCCACCCTGAGGGGCTGTGGTTAGGGTTATTACAGAGTCCTGTGTCTTAGTGAATGGCACAAACGGCCTTGTGGGCCCACTTTGGCTTTGTTTGAACCTCTAGATTGTTAAACTAAGTTTAACATTTTGAGGATTATAAATTGTGATTCTTGTCTAAGAAGAGGTTTCTGTTGTCTCTGAAGACAGGAGCCCCAATACAGATGGTCCTTGGCTCACAATGGTTACATTTGTGATTTTTTTTTCAGCCTTGTGATGGTGTGAATTAGTCACACTCAGTGCATTGTTTGGCCCAAGGTGGGCTGCCTCTGGATGAACCCGTTGTAAGTTGAAACTATGATGTCAAATGCACTTTCTATTTAGGATATTTTCAGCTTATGCTGGGTTTATTGGAACAGTTTCATCCCATGGTAAGTCAGGGAGCATATGTGCTCATAAAAGTAGAGACGATCTCATAGATACCGTGAGATATAATGTCTCTGATGTTATAGAGATACGATGAAAACAATCAAGTGGGACTTGGAAGCCTTGGAGGGACTCACATGGGCGGCTCCTGGAATGCAAACATGAGCGCCACTGGCTTCTGGATGTGACCTCTGTGCCTTCTGCTTAGCCCAGTGTGTTATTGGCTGCTCTCAAGGGCAGAGAGGTCCAGCATTCCTGTGTTTAGGTGTTTGAGCTGCTTTAAGAGGCTAGGTCAATTCTCACTGGTGTCTTCAGGGCTTTAGGCCTTCTGAACAAGCAGGAGGAAGGACGACTTTATAGAGCTTTGGAAATCTCAACGGACTTCAGGGCCACCCCCCTTGGCAGGAGAGAGCCCCACTGGAGGCGAGCAGGGTGCCGTGCAGGCCTGTGTGGGGCCCAGGCATGTACTGACGTTGTGAGGGCCACAGGACACAGATCGGTCTTGGTTCACATCTGGTGTTGATGGCCACGCAGCATTTCTGGCAGGTACATGAGTGTGGGGACTTGGGTTTTGGGGTGTGTGTCCTGGTTGCGTAGTTGCTTGGAAGACCCCTATTCAGACCCCAGCCTGAGTCACCGTGACAGGCCTGCTGCTTCACATGCCACACGGAAGCCGTGGCGTCGGTCACTGACGTCCACCAGGTGTCAGATGTGCGTGTGTATCTTCCTTGGTCTGGGGATGGGTCTTGTTTTGAGGTTATAGTAAACGTTCTTTAAGAGGGGTTTTGGATTTTTTATGTTGTTTGCAAGGAGGCAGCAGGGAGTGCTTGAGCAGTGAGATCCCCTTTCCAACCAATGCAATTTCAGATCCCAGCAGGTCATGAAGGCAGCGGAGCTGTGGGATCACCTTTCCAACCAATGAGAATTTCAGATCACAGCAGGTAATTACGGCAGCGGGGCGGGTGGCAGAACCCTGAACTGTGGCTGTTTCTGGTGTCTTGTCCCACGGACAGAGTGTGCTGGGGCCTCCGTGGTCCTCTGTGGGGTGAGTGGAGCGCATGAGCTGGGTGCTGCTGGGTCCTGGCTGGCTCCCCAGCCCGGGGTTTATGCAGGACTCGTTATTAAGACAACTTGGAACCCAGAAAGCAGCACGAGGAGAACGGGATTGTGCCTTTCTGGATCGTTGGTGCTTCCCAGTCTCAGACACTGAGCAGGCTCTGAGGGGTCGCTCCAGGAAGACTTGCACAATCGGCCCCCGGGTTGGAGTGGGGCTGCAGCGGGTCTTGCAGGAGCTGGAAGTGGGGGTGAGTTTCTCGCCAGCGGGACCTTTCAAAGGGGCCCAGCAGGATGCATCCGTGGAAATGGTGCCACCTAACACAGGGCCGCGGCCAGCAGGACCTGGAAGGCTACAGCGGGCTCTGTTTCTGCTCTCTCTCAAGCCTCTGCACGGTTTTCCTTGGTTTTTGTCTGTTTGGAGGACGCTTCCCCCTTTCTTGCGCTTACCTAGCCTTTTGAGCTTCCTTGTTGAGTATGACAAAGCCCTGAGAAGGCATTTTTATCGCATAATTGTGTTATCCTGGTGGCTGGATAAATGACCTGCAAATGTGGGTGACTCAGTAGCTCTGAGGGTGTTCAATATCCAAGACAGGTGGGAAGGAAATGTTCAGGCAGGCGTCAGAGGATCTGTTCTCTGCTTTACACGGGGGCCCTGGTTTGCTGACAGTCCTCACACTCGATCCAAAATGGGGATAATGAAGTCTCACGGATTCGGCTTCAGCTGAGAGCTGCGTCCAGCACAGTGTTGTGTGAGTAACAGTTTCTATGTTTGGTGCAAAGTGCGGGCGTCAGTTGATCTTATTTGTGGTGGTGCTTATGGTGGCTTTTGCGTAAGGAATGTAGACTTGATGAGCTTTGGCAAGGGAATCCTGAGTGATAAATTGGAAGAATGTTTCAGGAAATTCTGGAACCTGCAGTGAATCTGGAATCTGTATGAAATTGAGATTTGGATTCTCACGATTTCCTAATGCTACCCCGAAACCCAGTCATTGAGACAGTCGTAGAGCATCAGTTGTGCTGCCTCGGTTCCCCATTTTAAAAGGAACACGTTGCTTTCATCTAGAATGTTCTGAGCTCTGAGTGCTGCCGGCAGAGTGACCAGCTCTCTGCATCAGAGGGGAAGCCAGGGCTGCGCTCACGGCGTCGCGGCAGCTGGGAGCTGACCCTGGACCTCAGGCACGTGTGATGCTGACCATTTTCTGTCAACTCCAAGGGTGTAGTGGTCTCCTTGGCCCTTTACAGTCTTCTGAAGCTTTTGATGTGTCTGCACTTTATAGATTTTTCAGAAGTAGACGGCCTTTTCCCACACCCTTGGGCTGAGTTTCGTCAGAGGCTGGTGTGTGGGAATCACCACACCCACATTCTGACAGGGAAGACTCTGGTGCCCAACTGAGGTCAGAGTGGAAATTTGTTCTTCCTTCCCTTCAGTCTGGTCCAGCTGCTCCCTGCTTGGCCAGAAGAAAATCATGCTTATCCAAGTCGTAGGCAAACCCCCGAAGTCAAACATTTATCTTTTTTCTTTAATATGCCCATTCCCAGGAGGAACTGAAGGGCTTTGAGAACTGACACCTTAGGACTGTAGTTTTCTTCAGACTGTAAAAACCTTGGTGTGTGACAATACTGAACATTGCCTGAGCCCTGTGATCCTGTAAAACAGTGATGGTTAAGACGTTCCCCGTCCCCACAACTGCGCCCCCACTTTTACTGGAAGAAGCCCCTTCCCATGTGGCTTAGGCTGACTGGCGGATGACCATTTACCGAGGACAAGGCCAGACACAGGCCTTCAAACCCCCCTTCTCTGCCTTATAAGTGATTAGCTAAACTGCCTGTTCCCACTGATCGATCACCTCCCACCTTGAAATGTTTCTTGGTGGTGCAGTTGCGCCTAGGGGGGTGGACTTGTCTTTGACTGTCGCCTTCCACAGAGGACGGTTAGGGTGGGCAGGAAAGAATTCTCTGCTACAGGTCTGCATTCCAGGCTGTTTCCAGAAGTGGGAATCCTGGTGCCCTGGAGTCTGGGAATGGATTTCTAGTGTCCCAGCTTCAGGTGGAGGTGAAATGGAGTGAGACAACCCACCACACCCATCTGGAGCCAGGAACTAGAGCCATTTTTAAAGTAGTAGATTCTCCATAAGATTACCAAAAAAAAAAAAAAAAAAAAAGCGCTCAGCACGTTGCTTTCTTTTTCATATGCATTTGGCCATCTAAAATCGGAGTGGTGGTTTTTGAAGCATGAATGTACTTTTAAATTTTGAGTATTGTAAACTTTAATGTAGCTTCTTAAAATGTTTGCCTGATTATCTGGAGATTTACTAAACCTTTGGAGTGGTAATAATGAGTTGATCTGTATGACTTTGCTTTCTATGATGCAATGAAAGCACTGTAATTAAAACCTCTGCAGTTGGGTCAGCAGGCTATTGGCCAAAAGAAATTCTGCCTTTTGGGTTTCTTTAACCAAACAAGGGAGTAGAGTGTAGGCCGAAGTGGCAAATTTATTTCAGAGCTCGTCAGAGCCCTCAATGATTGAGCAGCCTTAACGTGCCGTGAATCTTGGCAAGGCTGGCTACTGATGTGTGCACGTGACACCACGGAGCCCCACCTAGGAAGATGTGGTTTCTGTAACAAGCTTTGGAAAACCGAAGTTCAGCTTCATTATCCAACTTTGTTCCAGAAAAAGCTTTGACCAGATGGCCAAGACCTGATTGTCTCCGAGTTGAGACGTGGTCAGAAAACTGCCCTTACTTGGTGCCAATCAGTGTTGGTTCACAGTGATACTCCTCCAACCTCACTGAATAGTTTTGAGACTGAAATGAGACTGTGAAAATCTCCTTAAGGTGAAAAGGGCTCTGGGGCACCTGGGAATATCCGCACACCCGTGACCATTCCCCTTTAAGGTGGAAAGGACGGCTGGGTCACGCGGGAACATCCTCACACCCGTGGCCGTCCTCTTTAAGGTGGAAAGGGCTGCTGGTGTGCCCCGCAGTATCCGCACACCCGTGGCGATTGTGGCTGTCCCCCTTTCTGCTCAGTCACCTCTGTGTTCCCACATTCAGGCTTTGGGACACTCATGAGCAGCTCATCCCCTGGGCTGGTGGGGAAGGAGTGGGAGGTTGTTCTGAGGCTTTGTCACTGTCTGCCCTGTCATGAGCTGGGCAAGGCAGTGACAGTGACCCCTGAGGAGTCTGGTCAGTGAGGGCTCCGGCAGGAAGTGCTGAGGCTTGAGGTGGCTCTGCCAGTTGTAACCAAATGTCTTCCCTCTTATTTCCACGATTCCTTCTAGTTCTGCACCTTGCACTGCAGTGTCTCTGTGTGTCTATAAATACACATGAGTTATGATACAGGTGTCTCTTTCCCCTCTGTATGGGGCTGGGTCCAGGGAGTGAAGTGCAAGACCCCCTTACTGCTGGATGCCCACCAGCACGAGGCACTGCCTGCCCTGCTAACGAATGCCTAGAGCAAGTCCTGGAAGCCCCCTTCTGAGCACCTGGCCTTTTGACGGTGTACACGGGAGACAGATGAGCTCCCCTTGCCCCACCTTGAGCAGAGACTGGGGAGGTGGCGGCAGCACGGTCCTCCATGGTGCATCCTTGGTGCATGGAGGAAAGTGTGTTCATGCTTAAAAAACAGCCCATCCTCTCAAAAGCAGGGTGACAACCACATTTACATCTGGAATCTTAAAAAAGGGCCCGTCTCTTTGGGAGAAGAACGTGGCATGTACGTGTGTACCTCCGTTTTTTTTTTTTTTTTTTTTTTTTTGAGACAGTTAAACTCTGTCGCCCAGGCTGGAGTGTGGTGGTGCAATCTCAGCTCACTGCAAGCTCAGCCTCCTGGGTTCATGCCATTCTCCTGCCTCAGCCTCCCGAGTAGCTGGGACTACAGGCGCTCACCACTACGCTTGGCAAATTGTTCGTATTTTTAGTAGAGACGGGGTTTCACCATGTTAGCTAGGATGGTCTCGATCTCCTGACCTCTTGATCCGCCCGCCTCGGCCTCCCAAAGTGCTGGGATTATAGGCATGAGCGAATGCTCCGGGCTGTATGTGTGTACCTCTTTACAAGTCTTGCCCAACCTTTGCATTTAAAAATTATTGAAAAATTTAAGGATGTGACTGACAAGAACTTCATAGGTTTCTCCAAGTAAAAATTTGGAAAAGTTAAGTGAACCCATAATGTGTTTTATTTCTAGGAGTCCCGCACTTGGATTTTTAAGTGTGGGCAAAACATCTCTAAGTTCTTCAGCCTGATTTCCGTGGAATCGTGAATGAAACGTGCTGAAGTTGCCGTGAGGATTTTGTTATGTGGCGGTGAGAAGTGGGGCTGGTCATGAAGCAATTGGAGGGATCCCTGTGTTTTCTGTGCTCCTGTTGGACACTAGGCACGTGCTTGGTGTTTTCTGTGTGTGTGGACAAGATGAGGACAGAATTTCTGGATGATTCACACGGCGGTATCTTCTCCCTTTTCTGTTAAAATGTGTCTTCTGCTGCTTCTACATAGACCAAGTGTTTCTTTCTCTTGCCTATCTACATAAATGCTATTTAAGAAAAACTGTACTGTAGACACGTGAAGCTAAATTCCACATTATAAAGCAGATGGAGATGACTGAGTATACTGTTTTGTGGAAGGAAGGATTAAAATGATTTTTAGCTTTTTCCCGGAAATAGGGAATAATTTCAACTTTTTCCCTGAGATAGGGAATAATGAAACGGGAAAATAATTAAATTTTCCCATTGAAAGGTTAGATGATATTTAATTATTAGATTATTCATGTATTGCAAGGGAAAAAGGAACTAGATCACCCCATGTACCCAAATGAAAATTTAAAGGGTATGGGCGAATTCATTTGAACTCGTTTAATTTTTTGTTTGTTTGTTTGTTTTTGACAGTCTCACTCTGTTTCTCAGGCTGGGTGCAGTAGTGCAGTGACAGCTCACTGCAACACCAACCTTCCAGGCTCAAGTGATTTTCCTGCCTCAGCCTCCCCAACTGCTGGGATTTACAGCTGACAGCCCCGAATGATTTTTACTACAAACTTATATAGTATCTTATAGAACAATTGTCAATTAGTAGAGCGTCAGGCGATTACATAATTATAGAACAATTGTCAATCAGCAGAGCAGCAGGTGATTACATAATTATATATAGATTATTAGGATAGTCTCAGAAGTACATCAAGAACAGTTCTCTTCATAGATGGTCAGTTTGTTCTTTCCTTGGTTGCCCTTTTGGGGAATAAGCAAGCTTAATGGTTAACATAACAAAGTCTTACATTAGACTTGGTGGCTCTTGCGGTTACAGGTGCTAGAAGGGACTATTGTGTGGTCTTTGAGGAAATGGTCATAGGGACAATTATAGTAGCACAATTGGTTATAGGCTTAGAACTGGCACAGCAGTCTCTATTAAGTGCAAGGTTATACTTTAACATTGATTATATAACTATGTACAACAATTTTTCTTTTTTCTAAGTTTAGTATTTTACTTTTATTTTTGTTTAGGGCACCAAATTTAATATCCTTGTCGTCTTACTGTGTCCCACAAACTTAAATCTTTTTATAGAATTAACCTCCCATCTATCCACACCATTTTTTCACCATTTATATAATTCTCAGAATATGAAATAAGTTGGGAACTTAACCATGACAAATTTTGCATAGAATTTTTGCCTTTAGGGGAATACCATATTTCCTTTTTTCCCTTATGTGTTTCCATCACATACCCCCACTGGCCGTTAACCCATATTGTAGGGACAGGCCCAGGGCCAAATTTTCCGAGGGTAAGTGGTAAGATCTCTCTTCTATCTTTCCAGGTCATGGGTATTGCCCCATTTTCCAAGATCTGGAGTGGGGGTGGGCAGTACTATTACCGAATGAGTAACATTCCCCAGACCTCACCGTGGATCCCCTCCAATAGTTGTCTGCATATATATGATCAACCAAATGCAAAGCAAAATAGCATAGCTTATTCCAGCGATACAGAAGAGCCCACCAGCGCCACCTGCTGCACAGGCCTTGGAAGTGGCCTTGCCAACATCCAGAGGGCTCTGAGCCTTGCTGGAGAGCAGCCTTATGCGATCAGGGTCCGGGTCGTCCCTCTCCTGCATGGCCTGCGCCATCCCACACTTGATTTTCTGGAAAGTTGTGGGTCTCCTATTTTTCCCTAAGGGAGGTTAGAAACTGACTTTCTCTTTAGGGGAACGTCTTTGCAGCGTCTGTTGTTTGAATGTTCTCCAGGTGTGGAATACCCGGGGCCGTATGTGTTTGGGAACATCCGTGTCCTGAGCGAATTCAGTAGGGAATGGAGAAAGGCCTCCTGTCAGCTTGGCCTCTGTTTCCAGCTTGTTGAGGGTTGGCGGCTGCTGGTATCCCAGGGAGAGGTAAACACTGGGTGGTGTGGGATGGGAACGTTGGCTCTGACAAGGTCAGTGGGAAAGCATCTAAACAAACGTCGCTGTTCTCCGGGCTCCTCGGGGTCGAGCTTGTTTTGTGGTATTGAGGGAAAGCTACCCTTGTTCCTGTTCCTCACCATTTGAAAGGTGTCCAGGACACGTTCCTCTGGAGAGGTGATGCGCGTGAGTGGGGGTCAGGTTGTAAGCTCCGAGGTTATTTGGGACCTGTCAACTGATTTCCTGAACACACAGGTGCTTGGTAAAGGTGTTCCTGATTAGCTAAAACATTTCAACAGGACGTGATAGCTGGTGGTTGTGTAAAGACTATCACAATATTCCTGATACTTTTTAAATACCTGTTGAATAAGGGAGGATTCACATATTTCTTTTGCTGTCTGCATACTTGATATTTTGTTTTTTGTTTTTTATGTGGGTGTGCAGCTAACAGGATTTAGAAGCAGTCTCAGCCCTGGGGAGACTTCAGGACCGCTTCAGTCAGTGCTGAAGGGAGGCAGGGATTTGGGGGCTACCTCCTCCATAGGACGGACACCAAGGGCCAAAGGTCAGCCATCTCAGTGAGGTCACAAAGACCGGCACACCCAGCACCCTGGCCCTGTGCCTCTCCTTCACGTTGGTCTCTGCTCAAAGCTGCTCTCCTGGGTCATCACGGGTGATCTCTAGGTGCGTCCTTGGTTCTTGCAGAAGTGGTGTCTGGCTGTGGTCAGTGTGGGCCCTCAGGACTTCCATGTTTTTGGTTCACATCAATATTGGGCAGTGGTGTATGTTTGTTTTGGAGTGCTAGATCGGGTGGATTTTGGCTTTGCCAACTCATTTAATACCTGTTCTAGGCCCAGGGACCCTCTTGGAAGCCGCATGTTCTCCTAGGTTCTGGGGCCCTATCATAAGCCGCGTGTTCTCCTAGGCGCTGGGACCCTCTTGTAAGCCGCTTGTTCTCCTTGGCACTGGGACCCTATCGTAAACTGCATGTGAGGGATCTCGGAGGTGCTCCTTATGAGGATCCGATGCCTGACCTGAGGTGGAACAGTTGTATTTCAAAACCACCCCCCAGAAAAATTGTCTTCCATGAAACCCATCCCTGGTGCCGAAAAGGCTGGGGGACAGCTGGCCTAACAGGTGCTAAGATGTCAGTAGATTTTTGGACTCGGGCCTCAGTTGAAGAGGATTAGATTTTGAAAGGCGGGGATTGAAGGCTTCTAAAGGGCAGGTTTGCATCTCCAGTGGGGCCTGGGCAGAACTGGGTAGAACTGACCCAGAAGCTGACAACTAGTCAGGCTGGCTCACTGCCTGTGTCCTTTGTGTGCAGCCTTCCTGTTTATTCAATTGTCTGGTGGTGGTGTGGATTCCATCCACAGCCTCAGAGTAGTGGAACCCATGACTTCAAGGCTGACCTTATTTAACTTTATCAAAAAGACATGAAAATCATTTAGTAGAAATCTTCCAGATACCTGTATCCTTTCTTTACCCAGAGGCTTTTCAGTATTGCAACTTAAAAATCTTCAAAAATAACTTGAAAACCTCTAAGTTTTTGATGATGACTTTTGATGAGCACCCTTGACAGCTTTAATATGTGAAGCAAATTCCCTTGACTTTTGTATTCCTAGAAACTCGTTCTTGTTTGCAGAAGACTTTGTATTTTGTCAACAGTGGCCACTGTTCGGTGACCATCATACCTGCCGTGTCTCATTTAGAAAGTTGGATGTGGATGTCTTAACTTTTCAGACACACAAACACTTGGGCTGTTTGTTTTTGGTTTTGATTTTTTTGTCCCCCCACCCCCCAGCTGAATTCAAAAAAGGGAAACAAGCAGACAGAGTAAGTACCTGAAAGTGTCTAAGTGGCTGGCTGGGGGATCCTACTATGGTGTTGGATTGTGTTCTGCCAGACATCGCTCCTCGAAAAGCTGACCCTGAAGGGCTGGCATTGCCCTCACCCTGGGACATTCGTCTGTCTCACCAGAAAATGAAGAATCTGCCAGAGCACTGTGAGTGAAATTCAGTCAGAACTCGATTAAATAAGAGGCTTTTGTCTCAAAGGCCAAAACATGAGGACACGTTTTTAATTTTTAAGGAACGCTTCGTCGTGAGTCAGTCCTGATGTGTACTGCATTAGGAAACCTCTGAACCTCCACGGTCAGGCCCAGAGCTCTGAGGGAAAGAGCTCTGAACAGAAGGACAGTCTGTCTCAAAGGTGAATTCCAGGTTCTACCATAGTGCCCTTCCCACTGTTTTTGTTTGAAAAAAAATTCACTTAGGTAGAACTGGAAGCCTATCCGCAGTGTTAATACTCCTGACCCGTTCTGGGTCTCGGTATATGTGTACTGTATAAATGTACATGTTTGTATGTGGTGTACCCATACTATATGTATTTTTACTGTGCATGTATTTACAATGTATAGGTATGTGCACTTCATATGTGTCCTATACACGTGCATGCTGTAGGCATGTGTGTATGGGCACTATGGTTATAAGCACACTACTTGGACAACTATCTGTTCTGCATGTGTACATACATGCATGTATTTAATGCCATATACATACCTGTGTACGTACATCGTGTGGATATGTGCACATTATTTCTGCAGATGTACATATACATATGTGCACACAAGCATGCGTGTACACTATGCACACTGAATAAACTTCTGGATAGGTACACACTAATACATATACATGCTGCATATGTATGTACACTATTGCATATGTGTATATGCTTTATACGTTAGTGTACTGATGTACATTGTATACACGTGCCTATGTGTACACTGCGCATGTATATGCATGCTGTAGTGCACCTACCTACATTTGATAAGAATGTGTGCTATATGCATGAGTATACATATAGCAAATAGCATACCTGTGTACATACGGATGTGCATGTGTATGCCATATGCATGTACATACAGGTTATAGTATACCTGTGTACACTGTATGTTTATAGATGAGTGTACACGCTATGCAAGTGCATGCATGTTAGCGTACCTATGTACATTTGCTATATGGATGTGTGTATGCTCTATGCTTGTACACACGTAGTCAACTTGTTTGTACGCTATATATGTATTTGGATGTGTGTACACTCTATATATATACACCACATGGATCTGGATGTGTGTGTACTCTGTACGCACGTAGTGCACTTATGTACACTATACATATTCGGATGTGTGTACTCTCTATGCATGTACACGTGTTACAGTGTACCATATACGTACACCATGTGGATGTAAATGTGTGTGTGCTCTATGGGACCAGGAATAGGGCTCCCGCAGGGATCCCAGAACGCACCATCTCGCTGGCACCGGAGAGTGTAGGATGGAAACAGTTGTTTGTTGCAACCTAGTTGAAATTTGGCAGGTTACTGTACCCTTTGCAACGATTTAGGAACAGTCACTTCATTGATGTGTGTGTTCCTGAAATCATAAACAGCTCTGTGAGGTGTGTCTCATCCTCAGATGAGAGAGGGAACCGAAACAACAATGATTCGGTCACTTAAGTGAGGTAGAGCTAACAGAGCAGCTGTCTAGCTTTCCGTATTATAACTTTGTCAGCAGCTCAATGAGAAATCGCCACTCATCAGGAAATGTGTCCACTTTCTACTGTTCTTTCTTCGTGGCGTATTTACTGCCTCGTGTTATTCCTCACGATGTAGCACAATCCCTCCTAGAGTTGTGAATAGAAACAGTTGATGACAATTGTAGTATCTTCTTTGTTAACATTGAAAACGATATGTAAGTTCATCTTCAGATACTGTTTGGAAGGATGAGAAAGAAGATGTTTGGGACAAAAGAATAGAGAGCTTTCAAGTCAACAGGGAAAATAAGGACTTTGTGCAAAATATTTCCAAATTTGGAATTTGAGAATACTAAATCTCACATCTAAGATCATAGGTAGATATTTTGGGGGGGGTTAAAATTAGTACTTGGTTTTCCATGCCTTTGGGAATTTCAATCCTGATGGAGGATTGCAAGAATAATCTGATTTTTCAGAACAGAAGGACAGTCTGTCTCAAAGGTAAATTCCAGGTTCTACCATAGAGAAATAGAAATTGCTGCCAACGTTCTGTAAGGTTCTTCAGTTCTTTCCCCTTCTGTGGTTAAAAAACCATCTCTGGGTTTAGTTTAAGCCAAGTTCTCTTATGAGGTTGCCTTACATTTCGCACAGCTGTTGCGAGTCTTCATCATTCGTAGTTAAAAGCAAATCCTTGTACTACTTAGATCTGAGCACCTTGAAGGCAGGGCTTGGTTTTATATTTGTAATAAGCAGCAGGGTGATGGCAGGGCTGGGGCCCTTCATCCCATCATGCGTTCCTCTGAGCTTTCAGAGTTCTCACTGCGTGCTGAGTGTGGTGTTGGTTGTTTAGCGTTTAAATAGGAAGATGAGGCTCTGCGACTTGGGACGCTCTTACCACCTTCATAGAGAGCTTGGTGACAGCTTAGCATGACAGCTGGCCCACCTGTTGTGTATACTTTCTTATGGCCCCACAGAAAGGGTATTGATTTAAATGTGACTAATTTCTCGTGTTTATTTTTGCCTTTACTTCTAGTTACAGTCCCGATACTTTTTCTTCCTTTAAACTCTTGCTAATCGCTGGTGAATTAGTGATAAACTATATTGATGTGTTCTCTAAATCTAGCGATTTAATTGGAGGTCATTATTCTTGTACCATGTGTCAGTGCTGTGTCAGGATGGCTCAGTTTTACGTTGTCAAAGGATTAACTAGAGCGGGATGCAGCCTTATTGGAACTTGCTCATTTATGAAATACAGGCACTTTATTTTTTGTTATACTCGAGGTGTGCTCAAATGTAAACGTTTTGAGTCGTGTTAGAAGGATATACAAGATTGTAATGAAGAAAACAACAACTTGATCAAGTACCAGCTAATGAACTTTATGTTTGAAGTATATGGAACATGGACCTTGGCAATCAGTTTTCATCTTGACCTTTTATTTTTTTTACTAGAATCTTGGTCTGTCACCCAGGCTGGAAGGGTGGAGCACAGTAGTACGATATCCGTTCACTGCAACCTCTATCTCCCAGGCTCAAGCGATTCTTATGCCTCAGCCTCCCTAGCAGCTGGGGTTACAGGGTGTGTGCCACCATGTCCGGATAATTTATTTTTAGTAGAGATGGGGTTTTGCCATGTTGGCCAGGCTGGTCTCCAACTCTTGACCTCAAGTGATCCACCCACCTCAGCTTCCCAAAGTGCTGGGATTACAGGTCTGAACCACCATCCCTGGCCTGATCTTCTGTTCTAATATTGGTTATTCAGTCTCAATGATAGTGCCTGGTTGTATTAAATTGGGGTAGAAAGCACAATTGAAATGAATTTGGTTGTGTATGTACGTGCTCACTTAGCGTTCATGGCAGCACTGTGAGGTGGACATTGTTCCTGAAGGAAGGCCGGATGGGCAAGTTGGGACTTAGATATGCGACTTGTGGGCAGTCACTATTGTCCCATGGCTGAGATCAGGCCTGTCTGACGCCTGTACCCCGAACTCTTCTTTACACACGAACGAGCAACTGTCAAGAGTTGGTGCTCGAGTGTGATGTGGCCTGTGGTGTTTGCCTCTCAGCCTTGCTTTGGCTCGGGGTAACAGGGCAACAGCTCCCTCCCTCGTGCGGCTGCCTGGGAGTCCCAGGAGAACCCACTGATACCGTTTATAAATGCCAGACATCGAACGTTCTCCTTGGTACCAGCACATCTGGAATCAGACAGTGCGGTTAGATTCTCGGCCAGCAAACCTGTACAGGAGTGTGTGAACTCTGCATTTGCTTCTCCCGGACAAAGGTGAATTCCTGGTCACTACTGGACGGCAGCAGGTGTGGCCTCAGGAGCAGCACGGAGACGGGCACCCGGGTGCAGGAAGAGCATCTGCAAGGGGGGTTGGGGAATGTGACAGACGCACGTGCGTTCAGCTGTTACCGTGGGGGGTGTGGGGCGGGTGAGACCAGATTTTCTCATTGTTGCCCCTTTCTGAAAAGAACCCTGAATTGACTTCTCTGTGGCTCCTTGCGCCTCCTTGTCAGGTTGGAGGAGACTGCGCCCCTGGCTCAGGCCCTGCTTGCGGCGAGGGGGAAGCTGCTGTTGCTTGCCCTGCCCTCCCTCTGACATCCTCTGTGCTGTTCTCCTCCGGCAACAGTTCTGCCGAGCAAGCTTGGCCTCTGCTCCCTTCTGCTCTTGGATTACATGTCTGGAAGGCTTGTGTTCTTTCCTGGTTTTTGATGACGCTGAGCTGTGTTTTTGCAAGGATGACACGTGCCCATAGCAGGGAGAAGCCCCTTTGCAACTTTAACATCTTGACGTTCTCAAGCAGAGCTTGCTATCGAAGTTGACAGACTCCTGTGTTTTTGTTTTGGCAGAAACTGAATTTCAGTCCTAGGACAGCTTCAGCACACTTGATCCTAGCTCTTCTCTCTCATTGCTCCCCTCGTGTGTGGCAGAATCATATGCCCTGAAGTTGACCAGTCCCTTCATTTGAAAATCACTTAATGTATGCGATCCTCATGAGAATGTTACTTTTTATAAAAGCAATCACAAAGACTGGGTTTATTGAAACCAGTGTTTTATGTGTATTTTAATTGCACTCACAATAAGCTTTGTCTTCTAAATATTCCATGTTTCCGATGAGCACTGGAATCATGCCCTGCAGTAGTTTTGCTTTTCCGCTTTTATTTTTGGCTGAGGTAAAGTTGAGAACATTTTGATATTAGGTGTAGTGAGCCCTTTTAGCTTCTTCTATGTCTGTTTTCCTTTAAGGCAAAACCAGCAGACTGATAGCAGTTTGTGAGCACCTGGCATCTCCCAGGCCTTTCCTGGGTCTTCCCTCCGCTGTCTCATGGACAGAGCAGTCACTCGTGGAAGGTGAACCTGAGAATCTGTGGGTGGAATTAAGTAAATGTCATAGCTCTCTTCTGTGACGAACTGAATCACATTAAGCCCAGTAAATTGTAACAGCAGGTTTTGCACATACAAAGCATTGAACACCAGGACAGATAACCAGGCTGCGATGCTTCTGGTCCTGCACAAGACCTCCGGTATCACAGCACATTTAACAAATTGGCAGCATTGAGTGTTTGAAAACGTTGTGTGTGTACCATGTCCGTGATTTTCGAGGGCCTGGAAAAACACCTCTGTGGTTATGGCAATCTTGATCAATGGGAGCTTAAGGTTAGTGCTGGCGCAGACTGTGTTTTAAAGAATCAAGGTCTCTCGAGTATGTTTCGGTTTTCCCATGAAGAAGAAAGATGTTAGCTGTTCTTTCCTGGACTGTGGCTATCAGAGTGCCCCACCACGGTCACTCACATGTTGACTTCATTTCCATTTAACCGGGCTGGGCTTGGGCCAGAGTACTTTGGTAGTCAAATGTCATATGAGGCTGAGGAACTGTCTTCTGCTTCATCGTTGGCATATGGAAATCATGTTTTCCAGAGCATACTCTACTTTCTCATTTGTGTTTATGTAAAATAATGGAATGGTTATTTTAGCTGTGCAGTTTGCTATGCTTGCTTATTTAATTGCGGAAAGATAAAGGTTTTATTTTGCTAAAATCTGTGCTAGGAATTGTGCAAAATCTTTGTGAAATGCCCATTTTACTAGCTTAAGTTATAGATCTTTGTATAGAAAAGAAAAAGCCTATTGCTATAAGGAGCATTGTCTTGATCGATGCAAAAAGCTTTAGGCTTATTGGCCATGTAGTCAGTAAAATGCATCAGAATGTGGTTAAACTTGAGAAAAGCATTGAAGTTTTAAAATATGCTGTGCAGTTTTCTTCAACTCCCTTGCAAGATACTAAATTTGAATAAAAGACAGAATAAAGTGTTCCCATTGAGGAAAGTGGCAGGAGGACTGTTCAGAATGTGTTCCGAATCGGAGCAGTCGTGCCACGCTCGTCTGTGATGTGGTGGTGTCCATGGTGTCACTTTTACAGAACTTGAAGAATGCTGCTTCTGTGAATAAAATACACTTATTCTTAGCATTTCAGTTTTGAGTTTTGAGAAGTGTAAAACGTGTTAATGTGTCTTTCCCTTACAGAATTTGCTTGTTCTTTTTTTTTTTTTTTTTTTTTTAAATGCCTACAAGACTCTGAAGCACATGAATCACTTAAAAAGAAAAGAAAAAAAGGGCCGGGCGTGATGGCTCACGCCTGTAATCCCAGCGCTTTAGGAGGCCGAGGCGGGTGGATTGCTTGAGCCTGGGAGCTTGAGACCCAGGGAACCAGCCTGGGCAACCTGGTGAAATCCCGCCTCTACTGAAAACACACAAATTAGCTGGGCGTGATGACTGCACACCTGTAGTCCCGGCTACTCCAGAGGCTGAAGAGAATCGCTTGAGTCTGGGAGGCGGATCTTGCAGTGAGTGGAGATCATGTCCTTGCTGTCAAGCCTTGTTGACAGAGTTTGGACCCTGCCTGAAAAACAGCAACAATAATAACGTATGGGTGAACTGCCCGGCTGCTCCGTCTAGAGTAGAATAAATCCAATGACGTTTTTGTCTTTTATTAGCATTGAAATTTTCTTAATCATCCCTTTGTTTTCATTACATTATAGCAATATATTGCTGCTTAGAGTCTGGAACAAGTAGGCATCTCTGGATCGGGTTCTTACTGGATTGCTAAAACTTAGAATGACTCCTCCTTGGATGTGACTTATAGAACTTTTTTTATTTTTATAGAACTTTGCCTTTTGAGGTGATGTACTGCATTTGATAGCGGACACAGGAAGGCCCAAAGAATTCACTTACGGGGCTAAAATGTACGTGCTTTGTAGTGTTTCCCTCCTAGAATGAAAACAGTACCTCTCATTTGGGGGTCGCTGATGCTATTTGCTGAAAACATTTTAAATTTTATTTATTTTAATTTTTTGAGACAGACTCTTGCTCTGTCGCCCAGAGTGGAGTGCACTGGCATGATTTCGGCTCACTGCAAAGTCCGCCTCCCAGCTACACGCCATTCTCCTGCCTCAGCCTCCCGAGTAGCTGGGACTACAGGTGCCCGCTACCACACCTGGCTAATTTTTTGTATTTTTGGTAGAGACGGGGGTTTCACCGTGTTATTCAGGGTGGTCTCGATCGCCTGACCTTGTGATCCGCCTGCCTCGTCCTCCAAAAGTGCTGAAATTACAGGCGTGAGCCGCCGCACACGGCCGAAAACATGTTTCTTTACTGCCTCAGTCCTCAGTTGGGTGGTCTGTTCTTTGTAGGACATTCAGGGAGCGGGGACATCTTGAGTCTTGAAAGGCGCGCTCTGCGAGATGGGAATCTTCCGGCTGCTTATTTAGGGAATCCTGCCGGCTGTCATTGACTGGAGAGCGCAGTTTCCTGGCTGCCCTGGTCTTTGAGGGGAGGGAGACTGAGGGATCATCTTCGCACTTGGACCAACGTGTTTATGAAACCTGGCTTGTGGATCATTTGGATCTTTTTATGAAGGAAAAGCCACATCTGTGACTTTCAGATGAGTGGAATGCATGTTAAAAGATATATATATATATATGTGTGTGTATATATATGTGTGTGTATATATATGTGTATATATATGTGTGTATACATATATGTGTGTGTATATATATATGTGTGTATATATATGTGTGTATATATATGTATGTGTATATATATGTGTGTATATATATATATGTGTGTGTATATATATGTGTGTATATATATATGTGGCAGGAGGTGCCCAGGCTCTGTTTAACAACCAGCTCTTGTGGGAACTCAGAGAGTGAGAACTCACTCATTACAGTGAGGACAGCACCAAGCTATTCCCAAGGGATCCACCCCCATGACCCAAACACCTCCCACAAGGCCCCACCTCCAATACTGGGGGCCACATTTCCACATTAAATTTGGAGGGATTAAGTATCCAAACCATAGTACCTTAGAAACTAAAATATACTCTAATATTCTCCTGCCTTGAGCCAAATAAACCTCTTTTCTTTATAAATGACCTGTCTTGGAGCTGGCTATAAAAAAATTCTCTGGCCATGTGAGGTGGTTCACCCCTGTAATCCCAGCACTTTGGGAGTCCAAGGTGGGTGGATCACAAGGTCAGGAGATTGAGAATATCCTGGCCAACACGGTGAAACCCAGTCCCTACTAAAATACAAAAAATTAGCTGTGTGTGGTGGTGTACACCTGTAGTCCCAGCTACTCAGGAGGCTGAGGCAGGGGAATCACTTGAACTCAGGAGGCAGAGATTGCAATGAGCCAAGATTGAACCACTGCACTCCAGCCTGGCGACAGAGCAAGACTCTGTCTCAAAAAAGAAAAAAAAAAGAAATGATGTGTCCTATCATGTGTGATTGTAGTTGTAAAAGTTGATCATACTTCAGCTGGGCGTGGTGGCTCATGCTTGTAATCCCAGCACTTTGAGAGGCTGAGGGTGGATCACTCGATCCTAGGAATTTGAGACCAGCTTGGGCAACAAGGTGAAACCCCATGTCTACAAAAAATACAAAAAATTAGCTGGGCATGTTGGCACGTGCCTGTAGTCCCAGATACTTGGGAGGCCAAGAATTGCTTGAGCTCAGGAGGTGGAGGCTGCAGTGAGCCATGATTGCACCACTGTATTCCAGCCTGGGTAATAGAGCAAGACACAGAGAAAGAAAGGAAAGAAAAGAAAGCAAGGCAAGGAGGGAGGAAAGAAAAGAAAGGAAGAAAGGAAAGAAAGAAAGAAAGAAAGAAGAAAGAAAGAGAGAAAAAAAAAGAAAAACGAGAGAGAAAAGAGAGAGGGGAAAA
>NW_022143263.1:0-5175 GCF_007565055.1 Rhinopithecus roxellana
CGATGGGGGCCGCCAGCCGCCGGGGGGGCGTGGCGTGGCGGCGGCTGGCGGCCCGGATCGCGGGGGGCGGGTCCCCCGCCCCCCGGCGATGGGGGTCCGCCAGCCGCCGGGGGGGCGTGGCGTGGCGGCGGCTGGCGGCCCCGGATCGCGGGGGGGCGGGTCCCCCGCCCCCCGGCGATGGGGGTCCGCCAGCCGCCGGGGGGGCGTGCGTGGCGGCGGCTGGCGGCCCCGGATCGCGGGGGGCGGGTCCCCGCCCCCGGCGATGGGGTCCGCCAGCCGCCGGGGGGGCGTGGCGTGGCGGCGGCTGGCGGCCCGGATCGCGGGGGGGCGGGTCCCCCGCCCCCGGCGATGGGGGTCCGCCAGCCGCCGGGGGGGCGTGGCGTGACGGCGGCTGGCGGCCCCGGATCGCGGGGGGGGGGTCCCCCGGCCCCCGGCGATGGGGTCCGCCAGCCGCCGGGGGGGCGTGGCGTGGCGGCGGCTGGCGGCCCCGGATCGCGGGGGGGCGGGTCCCCCGCCCCCCGGCGATGGGGGTCCGCCAGCCGCCGGGGGGGCGTGGCGTGGCGGCGGCTGGCGGCCCGGATCGCGGGGGGGCGTCCCCCGCCCCCCGGCGATGGGGGTCCGCCAGCCGCCGGGGGGGGCGTGGCGTGGCGGGCTGGCGGCCCCGGATCGCGGGGGGCGGGTCCCCCGCCCCCCGGCGATGGGGGTCCGCCAGCCGCCGGGTGGGGGTGGCGTGGCGGCGGCTGGCGGCCCCGGATCGCGGGGGGGCGGGTCCCCCGCCCCGGCGATGGGGTCCGCCAGCCGCCGGGGGGGCGTGGCGTGGCGGCGGCTGGCGGCCCCGGATCGCGGGGGGGCGGGTCCCCCGCCCCCCGGCGATGGGGGTCCGCCAGCCGCCGGCGGGGTGGCGTGGCGGCGGCTGGCGGCCCCGGATCGCGGGGGGGCGGGTCCCCCGCCCCCCGGCGATGGGGGTCCGCCAGCCGCCGGGGGGGCGTGGCTGGCGGCGGCTGGCGGCCCCGGATCGCGGGTGGGCGGTCACCCCGCCCCACGGCGATGGAGGTCCCCAGGCGTGGGGCCGTGATGTGGCGGCGCCTTGGGGCCCACAAGTAGGTGTACACTGCCTGTGGTATTCCGAGTAATAATATAGTTATTACACATCAATGATCGATTTTAGTAATTCTCAATGGTACTATAATGGGATACCATGGTTAATTTTCATTATTTTAAGTACCTGATTATGCAATCTTAGTATTAATTATTAATATTAATGTTAATGAACAATTATTAGTCCCTAATACTAATCATAATTTTCTTACCCGCATCCTTTGTTTGATTTAAGTAACATTCATGGTGGATAACATTATTGAATATAATGGTGATATTATATTAATTACCATTCCAAATCGTTACATTTTAATCCACCATAAATTTTGACGAAGTTTATTGTGATCATTAATATCGATTATTATTATTAATATTAATATATTTATTAATATTAATAATTGATTGATGCTGATATCCAAAGGGGGAGGATGTTACTACTTAAAACATCACAAACGATGTACACTGACCCAATGATATTGCTTCAAATTTCCTTCCAAGAAGGGAATATAGACAGGCAATATTGCTGGGAGTAGACACACTCCTGGGATAATGTAATTAATCTTCAGGAGGATGATTGCGATATATCCCAATTAGACGTGGCGTGGCGGCGGCTGGCGGCCCGGATCGCGGGGGGCAGGTCCCCCGCCCCCGGCGATGGGGGTCCGCCAGCGCCGGGGGGCGTGGCGTGGCGGCGGCGGCGGCCCCGGATCGCGGGGGGCGGGTCCCCGCCCCCCGGCGATGGGGGTCCGCCAGCCGCCGGGGGGGCGTGGCGTGGCGGCGGCTGGGGCCCGGATCGCGGGGGGCGGGTCCCCCGCCCCCGGCGATGGGGGTCCGCCAGCCGCCGGGGGGGCGTGGCGTGGCGGCGGCTGGCGGCCCCGGATCGCGGGGGGGCGGGTCCCCGCCCCCCGGCGATGGGGGTCCGCCAGCCGCCGGGGGGGCGTGGCGTGGCGGCGGCTGGCGGCCCCGGATCGCGGGGGGGCGGGTCCCCCCCCCCGGCGATGGGGGTCCGCCAGCCGCCGGGGGGGCGTGGCGTGGCGGCGGCTGGCGGCCCCGGATCGCGGGGGGGCGGGTCCCCCGCCCCCCGGCGATGGGGGTCCGCCAGCCCCGGGGGGGCGTGGCGTGGCGGCGGCTGGCGGCCCCGGATCGCGGGGGGGCGGGTCCCCCGCCCCCCGGCGATGGGGGTCCGCCAGCCGCCGGGGGGCGTGCGTGGCGGCGGCTGGCGGCCCGGATCGCGGGGGGGCGGGTCCCCCCACCCCCATTGGGGTCCCAGCCGCGCGGCGGGGGGTGTGGCGGCGGCTGGCGGCCCCGGATCGCGGGGGGGCGGGTCCCCCGCCCCCCGGCGATGGGGGTCCGCCAGCCGCCGGGGGGGGCGTGGCTGGCGGCGGCTGGCGGCCCCGGATCGCGGTGGGCGGTCACCCCGCCCCCCGCGATGGAGGTCCCCAGGCGTGGGGGCCGTGATGTGGCGGCGCCTTGGGGCCCACAAGTAGGTGTACACTGCCTGTGGTATTCCGAGTAATAATATAGTTATTACATCAATGATCGATTTTAGTAATTCTCAATGGTACTAATAATGGATACCATGGTTAATTTTCATTATTTTAAGTTTTAAGTACCTGATTATGCAATCTTATTAATTATTAATATTAATGTTAATGAACAATATTATTAGTCCCTAATACTAATCATAATTTTCTTACCCGCAATCCTTTGTATTGATTTAGTAACATTCATGGTGGATATCATTATTTGAATATTAATGGTGATATTAATATTAATTACCATTCCAAATCGTTAACATTTTAATCCACCATAAATTTTGACGAAGTTTATTGTGATCATTAATATCGATTATTATTATTAATATTTAATATATTTATTAATATTTAATTGATTGATGCTGATATCCAAAAGGGGGAGGATGTTACTACTTAAAACATCACAAACGATGTACACTGACCCAATGATATTGCTTCAAATTTCGTTCCAAGAAGGGAATATAGACAGGCAATATTGCTGGGAGTAGACACACTCCTGGGATAATGTAATTAATCTTCAGGAGGATGATTGCGATATGATTCCCAATATAGACGTGGCGTGGCGGCGGCTGGCGACCCGGATCGCGGGGGGCGGGTCCCCCGCCCCCCGGCGATGGGGGTCCGCCAGCCGCCGGGGGGGCGTGGCGTGGCGGCGGCTGGCGGCCCCGGATCGCGGGGGGGGTCCCCCGCCCCCCGGCGATGGGGGTCCGCCAGCCGCCGGGGGGGCGTGGCGTGGCGGCGGCTGGCGGCCCCGGATCGCGGGGGGGCGGGTCCCCCGCCCCCCGGCGATGGGGGTCCGCCAGCCGCCGGGGGGGCGTGGCGTGCGGCGGCTGGCGGCCCCGGATCGCGGGGGGGCGGGTCCCCCGCCCCCGGCGATGGGGGTCCGCCAGCCGCCGGGGGGGCGTGGGTGGCGGCGGCTGGCGGCCCCGGATCGCGGGGGGGGCGGGTCCCCCCCCCCCGGCGATGGGGTCCGCCAGCCGCCGGGGGGCGTGGCTGGCGGCGCTGGCGGCCCCGGATCGCGGGGGGGCGGGTCCCCCGCCCCGGCGATGGGGGTCCCCAGCCGCCGGGGGGCGTGGCGTGGCGGCGGCTGGCGGCCCCGGATCGCGGGGGGGCGGGTCCCCCGCCCCCCGGCGATGGGGGTCCGCCAGCCGCCGGGGGGCGTGGCGTGGCGGCGGCTGGCGGCCCCGGATCGCGGGGGGGCGGGTCCCCCGCCCCCCGGCGATGGGGGTCCGCCAGCCGCCGGGGGGGTGGCGTGGCGGCGGCTGGCGGCCCCGGATCGCGGGGGGGCGGGTCCCCCGCCCCCGGCGATGGGGGTCCGCCAGCCGCCGGGGGGCGTGGCGTGGCGGCGGCTGGCGGCCCCGGATCGCGGGGGGGCGGGTCCCCCGCCCCCCGGCGATGGGGGTCCGCCAGCCGCCGGGGGGCGTGGCGTGGCGGCGGCTGGCGGCCCCGGATCGCGGGGGGGCGGGTCCCCCGCCCCCCGGCGATGGGGGTCCGCAGCCGCCGGGGGGGCGTGGCGTGGCGGCGGCTGGCGGCCCCGGATCGCGGGGGGGCGGGTCCCCCGCCCCCCGATGGGGGTCCGCCAGCCGCCGGGGGGGCGTGGCGTGGCGGCGACTGGCGGCCCCGGATCGCGGGGGGGCGGGTCCCCCCCCCCCGCGATGGGGGTCCGCCAGCCGCCGGGGGGGCGTGGCGTGGCGGCGGCTGGCGGCCCCGGATCGCGGGGGGGCGGGTCCCCCGCCCCCCGGCGATGGGGGTCCGCCAGCCGCCGGGGGGGGGCGTGGCGTGGCGGCGGCTGGCGGCCCGGATCGCGGGGGGGGCGGGTCCCCCGCCCCCCGGCGATGGGGGTCCGCCAGCCGCCGGGGGGGCGTGGCGTGGCGGCGGCTGGCGGCCCCGGATCGCGGGGGGGCGGGTCCCCCGCCCCCGCGATGGGGGTCCGCCAGCCGCCGGGGGGCGTGGCGTGGCGGCTGGCGGCCCCGGATCGCGGGGGGCTCCCCCGCCCCCCCGATGGGGGTCCGCCAGCCGCCGGGGGGGGTGGCGTGCGTGGCGGCGGCTGGCGGCCCCGATCGCGGGGGGGCGGGTCCCCCCCCCCCGGCGATGGGGTCCGCCAGCCGCCGGGGGGCGTGGCGTGGCGGCGGCTGGCGGCCCCGGATCGCGGGGGGGCGGGTCCCCCGCCCCCCGGCGATGGGGGTCCGCCAGCCGCCGGGGGGGTGGCGTGCGGCGCTGGCGGCCCCGGATCGCGGGGGGGCGGGTCCCCCGCCCCCGGCGATGGGGGTCCGCCAGCCGCCGGGGGGGCGTGGCGTGGCGGCGGCTGGCGGCCCCGGATCGCGGGGGGGCGGTCCCCCGCCCCCCGGCGATGGGGGTCCGCCAGCCGCCGGGGGGGCGTGGCGTGGCGGCGGCTGGCGGCCCCGGATCGCGGGGGGCGGGTCCCCCGCCCCCCGGCGATGGGGTCCGCCAGCCGCCGGGGGGGCGGGCGTGGCGGCGGCTGGCGGCCCCGGATCGCGGGGGGCGGGTCCCCCGCCCCCCGGCGATGGGGGTCCGCCAGCCG
>NW_022143264.1:0-4835 GCF_007565055.1 Rhinopithecus roxellana
ATGGTGTATATGTGCCACATTTTCTTAATCCAGTCTGTCACAGATGGACATTTGGGTTGGTTCCAAGTCTTTGCTATTGTGAATAGTGCCGCAATGAACATACGTGTACATGTGTCTTTATAGCAGCATGATTTATAATTTATAATCCTTTGTGTATATACCCAGTAATGGGATGGTTGTGTCATATAGTACTTCTAGTTCTAGATCCTTGAGGAATCACCATACTCTTTTCCATAATGGTTGAACTAGTTTACAATCCCACCAACAGTGTAAAAGTGTTCCTATTTCTCCACATCCTCTCCAGCACCTGTTGTTTCCTGACTTTGTAATGATTGCCATTCTAACTGGTGTGAGATGGTATCTCATTGTGGTTTTGATTTGCATTTCTCTGATGGCCAGTGTAGCATCATTCTCTTGGTGCTGTCCTCACAATAGTGAGTGACTTTTCATGAGGTCTGGCCCATTAAAAGTACATGGCACCTCCCTTCCTCCACTCTCTTGCGCCTGCTTTCACCATGTGAAGTGCACCATGTGCCTGCCTTTCACTATGTGCCTGCCTCCACTTCACCTTCTGCTATGATAGTAAGCTTCCTGAGACCTCCCCAGAATCATATGCTGCCATGTTTTTTGTACAGCCTGCAGAACCTTGAGCCACTTAAACTTCTTTTCTCTATAAATTACCCAGTCTCAGAGCCTCCAGTAATTTTTCCTTTTTTTTGAGATGGAGTCTCAATCTGTCGCCCAGGATAGAGTACGGTGGCACATGGCATGATCTCAGCTTACTGCAACCTCCACCTCCCAGGTTGAAGTGATTCACCTGCCTCAGCCACACGAGTAGCTGGGATTACAGGCAGCCACCATCACACCTGGCTAATTTTTGTATTTTTAGTAGAGATGGGGTTTCAACATGTTGACAAGGCTGGTTTCGAACTCCTGGCCTCAGGTGATCTGTTTGTCTCAGTCTCATAAAATGCTGGGATTACTGATGTGAGCCACCACGCCCGGACTCAGGTATTTATTTGTAGCAATGCAAGAAAGGCCTAATACGGAGCAGGCAAGAAGTTATAGTTCTTCACTGTAAGTCTTTTTTTTTTTTTTTTTGGCTGATTTTTTTAAACCATACATATGTAAAATAAAATTTATTTTTAAAGAACTATCTTAATTAAGACTGCTGTAAAATGTTAGGATTTTTATGCAATTATCTGACTTCAGTCATTGATAGAACTAGTTTTTGGAAGTGTAATGTCCATCAGTTAAAAATGTAAGTGAACAAGTTTGGTGTATTATTTATTGCAGAGGGAGAATGCATACCACAGGGGAACCAACTGTGAAGTAGCTCAGTACAACAGTGTCAGAAGAACCTATTATAGAATTGGGGCTTTTGTTGAATAATTTTGAGGAAGGTTCTAAGGAAGTGGAAGTTGGTCCTACATTGTGCATTGTCAGAAAGCAGAGGAAATTTTAGGATTAGATATCTCAATAAAACTTACAGAGGGCAGGCTACAGCAAGCCTAAAATTGAACCTAGTAAAGAAGGAGTATTTACTGAGACAGAGAAGATACCTGGTTTAGTAAGAGAGAGAGAGAGATCTGATATATTTTGTGGTATGCACAGTGACACAGTCTGAAGTCGGTGGTTTATGACATTATTTATGCTCAACAGGAGAACAACATGGCATAGCTGCCAGTGTCAAATCAGTTTGTAATAACCTGAGGTCCAGCTATGAGCATCAGATCAGTTGCTGGATGTCACTGGCTGCTTTCTTCTTTCTTAGAAGAAAACCAAGAGGAATATGTCTAGAAATAACTATTGATAGTTTGTGATTTTGATTTACATGAATTGAGTTTTTATGTGTGAGTTTTTCCTTGGGAAATTACAGTTTCCTTAGTAATCAGAGACCAAATCTTAATCACATGTATATACCCACAAGAGGCAACCCAGATGGGTTAGGTTTTTATTCTTCCCACAGAGGTTAAGCCACAAGGCTAACATCACTCAGCCATTATCTGGAAGAGTTAGGACTAGAAATGGTGTTTGGACAAAAGCTTTTTGGTGCTGTGTTGGTATTGTCTCACGTGGCATCCCAGTAAGATGGATGTCTCACTACTGTTTGGAAGAAGGGCGTGATGCATTATTGTGATTTGTTCCACCATATGCCTTTCACATGGGTTTTGCCCTTTGCTACACATGTGGGATGGTAGAGCTCTAAGGATTTAGTTCCATTGCTTTAGACCAAAGGGACTTCTGAAGAAGGCTAAAGCCTGAACTGCCAGTGCCATCCTCATTTAATAGGGAGCAGCTAGTTTGTTCCTGGACTAAGGCAACAGATGTTTCTAAAGTTTCTGCCAAATGTTTAGCAGCAACATGACGCTAGAAGTACAGCAGAAGGTACGACAGATGTACGTACAATATGAGAAGCAGAGGGCTGGCAATGACAAGGGCCTGCTCTTGAGTTTAGTGCCAACAATCACCATCAGAGAGAACATTAAGTACAATAAGTGTAGCAGTGTTCCTTAATACTATGCCATTAGAACCATATTTATCTCACTTGTTAACTGTACAATGCAGAAAATTCATGAAATATATTACCGTGCAAGACCATTCACAAATCCAATGAACAGTAAGTGGGTGCCCATTGTGAATGACGTACTGATGGGTGATGATGACATTTTCAAATAAATATGCAGATCCTCAAGGAATTTTGACACCAATCTTGGTACCATACCTGTGTTCTTATGGTTGTCACTTACTAGCTGGGTGGCCTTGGAAAAATCATTAAAATTTTAAATCTTCAATTATGTTATAAAAATTAGGGAAAAATACCCTCTGCAGAGAGCTGTTATGAGGATTAAGTGAGTAGATATGACAAAAAAGTTCTCATCCCTGAGTGTAGTACTTCATGAATGTTATCTATTATTATTTGTAATGAAGTTCTTCCCTACTGTATTTATTTAATACTGATAGTTTGAATGTATCCCAAATAATGTAGAATGCAAAGAAAAAAACTCATGAGCCAAAACTTATGCTTAAATGTATCAAAAAAAATATAGTAATTTCCTCCATCAAAGACACATCTCTACTATTAAACAAAAACTCTGCATGCCTGCAGAAAGCAAATAATGGCTCCTCAAAGATGTCTACTTTCTGATCCTTCAAATTTGGATATATATTACCTTATACGGAAAAAGGGGCCTACAGATGTAATGAAGGGTATGAACATTGAGCCCGGAAGATTGCTCTGGATTATCCAAGTGGGTTCAATTAATCACCACGATGCTTGAAAGTGAGGAAGGCAGGAGAGATGATCTCAGTAATGCAATATGAGAAAGACTGGACCTAGACTTGCATTGCTGGCTTTGAAGATGGGATGGGGCCAAGAGCTGAGAATGTGGGAAGTTTCTAAAAGATGCAAAGACAAGGAACAGATTCTTTCCTAGAGCTTCCAGAAAGTAACAACAGCCCCACTGACACCTTAAATGTAGCTTAGTAAGACCCTCATTAGACTTCTAACCTGTAAGACTATACAGTAAAAATGTGTGTATTTTTATTGTCTCTTTGCTTTATTAAATTATATTGGCAAAATGACTAAGAGACACTTAATACATGTGTAGTGTATACGCTAACAGAAAAGAACGATAGCTCTTTAATGAAGATTCATCTTGTCTATTACATAACGAAGTCAAATAGACCAAGTCCATTATAGAAACTTAAATTCTAGGATGTCGTATCTGGATGGTCATTGCAAACTCCTCTACATGTACTTTAGAAATTCCTTGAATTTGAGAGAGCTGAAAAGTAGTTCAAAAACAGGGGCCAGAAAATGTAGGAGGAAAGTAATTTGAAAATGTTCTGAAGGAAAGACAGAGAGAGAAAAATTGTATAGTGGGCCTAAAAAAAATAGTGATATATGTGCAGATTGACTTCAAGACCTTAAATATCCCTTTGCTCACCTTTTATCTCTTCACAGGGGACCTTATAGTTTGTTGTGATTTGGGCAATACCAGAAAAATCGGAATCAACAACCCCAACAACCTTGCCCTCCCTAATATTCATATAGTTAATCATTATTTAGCTTAAGGTAATTTTCTCCATTAAAATTGTAATCTTAGGAGCAGTGAGCACACTTCGTTATTTATACTGGGATTTTACTAAGCTTCTAAATTCTACACAGCGAGTTCCTCCACCCTGTTCCACAACTGTCTTTCAAAAAATAATAAAATGCTCCAAAACTTTTTCTTAAAAGTTAAAAAATTAAATCTCCAATAAGCCTTACAAACATTATAAATGTAAAAGGGAAATTTGAAAGTAAGGCCTTATTGACATTGATATATGGAGAACCCACTGAAACTTAGGACCTGTGATCATTTGTAAGCTTTCATGTCTAACCTCATGATCACTGTTTCTTCTCATTAAAGGAGAGATTAGTTTTCTATTTTCAAGTAGACTTACTTCTCCATCGATAGGCATAAATTATAACTTTTCTAGAACATTGACTAAAAAATTAATTACTTTTATATGAGTCCAAAGTCTTATTTTAAAATTCCAAAACCTCTCAACTTAATTCTAAGTTTCATTTTATTTTAAAGTGTATCAACATGATCATACTGTAAAATGGAAAGATTTGTCTTGTGGTAAAGTTAAAATTGTCATTATATATTTAGACCATGAATTTTAACACTCTCTAGAGAGTTAGTGTTGGAATTATGTCCAAAATCAAAACAGGAAATGAACAGGGTCATTAAATTAGAGTAGAGTGGTTTTACATATTTTTGTTTTGCCAAAAAATTCTCTATCAAATATGATCTTCCTAGATTAAGGACATGAGTCTTTTTTTC
>NW_022143265.1:0-16815 GCF_007565055.1 Rhinopithecus roxellana
GAGTGCATTCTGCTTCGTTTGGCTCATTTAGAAGAAAACTGTAGCAAGGTAAATCGGTGGGGAAAAATTAGACAAGTTTATCTTTTAAAAATTATTTTCATTGTGGAATAATACATGCTCACATATAAAAGCACAGAAAGGCCTAAACAAGAAAAGAAACGTCTAGAGAACCATTATTAATATTTTTCTATTCTGTACAGGTTCTTCTTTCTATATATATACATATAGTGCGTACTTGGGTGTCTGTATTTCATATATATGCACACCACAGACGTACACAGAAATACAGGATATGTATGTGTGTGTGTATATGCATTCCTGCAACTATGTATTCTGTTTTATAATTCTTAAAAATTAACAATAAAATATTAGTATATTCTAATGCTACAATATACAATCTGGAAAAAATAAAAACCAACTATTCCTTTACTGCATATTTTAGGTTATTAAGCATTTACTATATGTTGCCTCTGTACTCAGTGCTGTAGTCACAATTTCTGCTCTAGAGAGCGATCAGTTTAACAGAAAGATTAAACAGACAATTTTGCAAGAATGACAAAATTCTGTAGTAGAAGAATGCCCAGGATAATATGGGAACGCACAGCAGGGAATTAATTCATACTGGAAGTAACCAGGATGTTTTTTCAGAAAAGGTTCACATCTGAGCTAAGTACTGAAGGGTCAGTATGAGTTTCAGTGAAGGTGGTGGGTCTAGATGTGGGGAGGTAGGTGGATCAGCTTGAAAGTTATGAGAGTAAAGCACATTAGAAAAAGTGAAAGCAGTTTCCTATCACCACAGGATAGGGTAACGAGAGAGGCGTGGTGAAGTGATGAATGATAAGGCTGGAGAATTAGGTAGGAACAGATAATTAAAAATCAGTGTAAGTGTTTGAATTTCATTCAGAAAGTACTTGAGATCTAAGGAAACATTTTAAACTGGGGAGTGGTGTAATCAGATTTGCAATTTCCAATGCTCTACTGAGCAGTCTGGTGAGTGCATTGGAAGAGACAAAGTATAGAGTTATAAAGAGTAGTGAGAATTGATCATGATTCTGTGAAAGGAGATAAATGTATACATATACTGAAGAAGAGTCAGTAGGGAGGAAGAGGAAGGGGTAAACCTGACGGTTAAGTTTTGACAGTAATATTGCTGGGGCTGAGTGATTGTGTGTGAAGTATGAAGGAGAGGAAAAAGACAATGGTAATATTTGGATTTATAATTTGAAATCTAGATGGGTGATTGAGCACTGTAGAGAATAAGATTTTAGAAAGAAGATGAGTTTCGTTTTGAACAGATTGGGTTTGAGATTCATGTGGAACATTCAAAATAAGTCATTGGGTAGAAGGGCTGAGCTGAAAATTTAGAGTGGCTAGGATGACAGATCAGTGTATCCCAACTTTGCTGTACATAATAAACAGCTTTAAAAATTTTTATTGCCTATGGTACATTCCACACCAATTAAATCAGAATCTCTAGGGGCAGGAACCAAGCACTGACATTTCTTTTCTTTTTTTTTTTTTTTTTTTTAACTTTTATTTTAAGTTTAGGAGTACATGTGTAGGATGTGCAGGTTTGTTACATAGGTAAATGTGTGTCATGGTGTTTGTTGTACCAATTATTTCATTACCCAGGTATTAAGCCTAGTATCCATTAGTAATTTTTCCTGAGCCTCTCCCTCCTTCCACCCTCCACCCTCCACCCTCCAACAAGCCTCAGTGTGTGTTGTTGCCCTCTATGTGCCCATATGTTCTCATCATTTAGCTCCACTTGTAAGCGAGACTATATGGTATTTGGTTTTCTGTTCCTGCATTCGTTTGCTAAGGATAATGGCCTCCAGCTCCACCCATGTCCTGGCAAAGAACATGATTTTGTTCTTTTTATGACTGCGTAGTATTACATGGTATATATGTACCACATGTTCTTTATCCAATCTATTACTGGTGGGTATTTGGATTGATTCCACACCTTTGATATTGTGAATAGTTCTGCAGTAAACATACGTGTACATGTGTCTTTATAATAGAATGATTTATTTTCCTTTTGATATATACCCAGTAATGGGATTCCTGGGTCAAATGGTATTTCTGACTTTAGGTCTTTGAGGAATCATCACTGCACTGTCTTCCACAATGGCTGAATTAATTTAATGTACACTCCCACTAACAGTGTATAAGCATTCCTTTTTCTGCACAACCTCTCCAGCATCTGTTATTTTTTGAATTTTGATAATAGCCATTCTGTTTGGTGTGAGATGGTATCTCATTGTGGTTTTGATTTTCATTTCTCTAATGATCAGTGATGCTGGGCTTTTCTTCATATGCTTTTTGGCCACATGTATGTCTTCTTTTAAAAAGTGTCTGTTCATGTCCTTTGCCACTTTTTAATGGAGTTTTTTCTTTTTCTTATACATTTGGTTAAGTTCCTCATAGAAAACACTGATATTTCAAAAACTCCTTGGATGGTGCCAGTGGACATCCCGAGATTTAGACTCTCTCCCAGAGAGATGACATAGACCAGTGGGTCTCAATGTTGACCCCAGAATAGAATCATTTGAAGTGGTTTAAGAATTCTCAAGATGCAGGTCACATCGAGCAAGCATTAAATGGGAATATATGGAGATAGAGCCCAGATAGTAATATTTTTGATACCAGCTTTATTGAGGTATAATTTGCATAATATATATAATTCATCTTTTTGAGGTGTACAATTCAGTATTTTTTAGTATACTAAGTGTATATGTACAATTCATATCAGTGGTATTATACAATATATATTCTCAAATGTAGCTTTAATGTTGAATTGAAATAGAAATAACAAACATCCCTGTCTTATTTCTGATCTTAGAGAAGTATTCTTTTTTTATGATTAATTACAATGTTAGCTGTGGGTGTTGTTAGTTTGTTGCTATGGATGCTTGTTTGTTTATTGAGTTTCCTGAATTAATTGTGAAGAGTCTGACTTTCTGTCACACATACCCCTCAATATCTCTGATGAGTTGGCTTAGCGGTCAGCTAATGACTTCACATAGATTTCTCTGAATGCATTGAACCAGCAAGTAGCTGTCATTTCACTGAAGGGCTTTGGGTGCATGTGTTTGAGGGGAATATTTCAACATTCCAGCAGGCAGTTTGAAAACTCTACTTTAGCCTTCATTTCCTGCTTGTGCAAAGCCTCAGAATTATCCACAGGTGAGAGATTAAAGCCTTCCCAGTTCTTTTTTGTACTTGTGCACATTCCTTCAAGTGCATATGATCTTCTAGAGTTCCAGGAATATATTAGATATTTTCAACATTCCATATAAAAATCCCATCTCCCAGTTTTTTCTTTTAAAGTTTTTGGTAAGTCTCTTAACCCAACTTGTGTCACTGCCTCAGCTGCACAATTGAATAATTGGCACTGATTGATTTTAGCAAATTCTTTAAGGACAGGGCTGTTCATACCAAATGAGCTGCTGCCTTATATTTGAGTCAACTGTCAGTCACATCAGATAAAAACAAGCCCTGAGAGTGCAAGTGCTAGTGAGGTGAAGAGTGACAGTTCTCTAGGGATAGGATTTTCCAGGAACTCCAAACCCACTCACTCCCTCCCAGTGGCTCCTAGGCTTCTAGAGTTTACAGTTCATGTAGCTTTTCGTTGGAAGGCTACCATGGACATAGGGAGGGGGAATAGGGCAGATTTAAATGCCACAAAGCTTGCTGTTTTTACCAAGGGCCAGTTGATTTTCTGGAATAAATGTTCCTCAGATTCTTGCAAGCCTTTGCTTAATTGCTAGAGTTCTGGCAAAATTTATTTTTCTCCTTTTTTAGTAGTATTCTCTCTCTCTTTTTTTTAATGGAGGAGAGGATTTATGGAGGTCTGTACTCTGCCATTCAGAAGCATTTGCTATTATAATTTGTATACTACCTTATAGATTCCAATGTTCAGGAAAAGTTGAAAAACACTGGTTTTTAGAGAAAAGAAGATCAAGGGCCAGATTCTAGAAAACACAAACATTTAAGACCAGGAAGAGGAGGAGGAGCAAGAGCTTATAAATAAGGCAGATGAGGAATGGTTCTGAAATGAATGGGCTTATAAAAAGCAAAAGAGGAAAGAGTTCTAGGAACAGGATAATTAAAGCTATTGAATGCTGCCTACCCAGATTAGAATGTTGATTGAAAAAATACTGATTTGAATTATCTGCTAAAAAGTCACTGAGATATATGTTTTTAGAACAATTTCAGTGGAGTGATGGGGCAGAACCCTGACTTTAGTAAGTTGTTACATAAATGGGAGGTTAAAAAAGAGAAAAGAATTATAGGCAGCTCAGAAGGAACTGGACTGAGAAGGGAAGGAGAGATAATATAGGCCTGTAGCTGGAACAAGACATGAAGTAAAGAAAGTTGTGTTCTCCCAGGGTTCAGTTAAACTGCTCTATTTGTTATTCATAAATTTTCTTTTTGGCATCTCTTCTAGACCATAGGGCTATCACTAGTGATTTGGACTTGTGGGTGAGAAGAGTGACCTTTCTTCCATTACGTAATGAAGAAATGTAATCCCAGACGTATTAGTCATGCCTCTAAACAGATTCTCAATGAAATGGTGGTGACAAATAACAACTGGATCTATGAGGGGCAGTAGACTGAAGCATGCATGAAGTCTGAGAAAACTGAGATTAAATCCCCGCTTCACCGCCCTACTGGTACTAGTTGTAAGACCTTGACCAAATTACTTAGGCTCTCCTGACTTTGCTTTCCTCGTGTGAATAATAATACTAATCATTCAAGATTGTCGTGTAGGTTAATTGAGACAATGCCCAGTCTTGGCAATAAAGAGAACTCCTAGTTCTGCCTCGTGGATGCTGTGTTAGAATGGAAGAGTTAGCTTTTTAATATCTCCATTTTCTCATCTATAAAATAAAAAAGTTGGGTTATATAATCTTTATGCTTCTTTTCAACTTCAACTTATATGAGCTTCCAATTTCTTTTAGTTCAGTGCTATTCTTCATGTACTTTGTGGGCTAGATAGATATTTCGAGTTGGTCTAGGACTTAAACCATTCTGTAGATGATAGTTTCCACCAGAAAAGGCATTCCAAAGAATTGACTTACAAATAAACTGTGGAAGGTAGCTCTGCCAAGCTGGGTAGTAGTTTTAAATAGATGGGCTCAACCTAGGATATATAATAGATACATAATAGAGAAACTCACCAATGCATATTTCAAATCCTTTAGAAATGAGCTTTGAAGAGAGGCACAAGTGACATAAAATCAGATTTCAAAGTTAAGTCTCTGTTTTGGGGGCTCCTGGATTGATCATTATAACTGAAATCTTTCTTTGTTTATGAATGTTTATAAATGCTAGATTTTGGCAGTTGAGGAGACTTTGAAGCAGCAAATTGCACAAGGAAGGAGGACAAGTTTGAAGTCAGAGAGTGTTCAGTAGGGGTAAAGCGAGAAAAAGAGTGAGTCATTGGATGCAGGATGATTGGTAAGACCAGCAAGTGTTATGAGACCTGGATTGGATGAGGGACTCAGAGACTCAGGAAAAGGGAGAACTGGAGGCCTGGCAAGGCTGAGATGGGCCAGAATAGGAAGAACAAAACCAAAAAGATTTGCCTTCTCAGAGACTGATTTATTTTTCCCACCAGTGATTTCAGCTTATTTTGTTGAATTCACTGATGCATTGTGATAGAATTTTATTTGAGTAGGTAGTATGTAATTTAACCTCCCATTTCAGGACAATTAAAGATGTGCTCATTTTCTTTTAGCAGATTAGTGCTTTAAAGGTTAAGGAAAATTAACTTAGAGATTTAAAAGGAGATGAAATAATTAGGAAATAAAAACATTGAAAAACAATACCACATGCATTGTGATTTTAAGAACCAGTTTTTACACAACTTTTAACACATGGTGTCCCAACTGTGGTTTCTGCCTAAATTGTAAAACTATGTCTGCTTTGAAATTATTTTTCTCCCCTTGCTTATTTCCTTCAGGTGGTCTGTCACATACATTTATGTATAAATTAAAGATGGCCAATTTTCCTTTAAGGCTGTTCCAGTTCCACACCACTTCTCGAAATAACTGGAACTGTCCAGGATGGGCTGGGAATACCCCATCTACATTGTCTGCCTTACTGGAGGCTTCACATTGTCTCAGAGACACTTTGCTTGTGTATACCATTTGGCAGGAAAGAGTCATTGGCATGTCCTTGGATGACCCCTTGGTGGACTTTTTGGATGGTACTGTTGATCAATGGAGGTTTTGTAGGCAGGAAGGCAGCACCGCTGCCCTGAAGATCTCTTTCGTACCCTGCAAATGACACTAACATTATGAAAAATTTCTCCAAAGACAGACATTTTCAATTAGCCAAATTACTCTAACAATAATTTAAATCAGGAAGATTTAAGGCAGAGCTAGTTTCTATGCCAGCCAAGAAGACTCCTCTGCCAGTTGAAAGGCAAGCACATCCTTTCCTGCCAGCTTCAATGAGATGGTCCTTGCAGTGACAGCAGATCTACTGTGCATGTTTGATTTAAAGCACTCCATTACCATACCTTTGTAATTATCATCAGGCAATGATGAGTCCTGGGGAAAGTATGGATCTTAAATTTGAGGATCCAGAAGTCCAATCAAAATGCAGCACATGAAATGAATCTTTCTTCTTGGTATATCTCCTCTTTTCAACCAATTGGTCTTGATTTAAGTAAAACCGTAGCAAAACCCTGTGCCAATATTGTGATTCGTTTTCACTTTGCTAATCAAAATGTTGTTTTAGAAGGCTCTGATGGTGTTCAAGACACCTTATAGGAGGTATGATTTTTCTTTAAGTTGGCTGGCATAGATCCTTTATTTTACATAACTCATGAGAACGATTTCTAAAGGCTCCTTTGATTGGTAAATTCTCTTATTCTGGGATAATGCTCTCACAATGATTCCATGAGGCAAACATTATATTGCAGATTTTTTTTTTTTTAATTTTGCTGTTCCTTAAGGTTAATGATATGTAGACTACTGTAAATCTGCCTTTTTCCTACCTAGGGACTGTATGTTATTTAGGAAACAAAAATTTCAGAGGATTTGTAAGGATGAGTGAGGTTGCTTTTTCTGTATAAGATCTAATTTCAATTAGCAGCATTTTGTTAAATATCTAACTTTGTCCATTGCCCTGTGCTTTACTTATAGTTAAGCAGCATGATGTGAAGAAGGAGGCTTAGGCTTAATTCCAGATCTCAGCACAAATCTGAATTCTTCTTACTTGCAAATTGGTGTGACCATGGATAGATATCTTTACCCTCTTCCATCTCAAATCTTCCTACAATATGGTAGTATTGGAATAGACCCTCTCTAGGTCCCCTCCATCTTTGACACCTGTGATTCCATGAATATGGGAATCCCCCTCTTGAAGAATTAACCATCAGCCCCCAAGTTTACTACTTAGTTTACAATTTTGTTTAAACAGTTATTTATGACATTCTAGCAATGCATATTTAGGAACCCTTTTCTTCCAGGACTTCTCTTCCACCTGTCTTTTATTATTTCAGATAATGGAAATTTGAAACCAAAAAGGGATATATCAGCATTATTCTTATGTTCATAGACTCAGGGTTAGAATGGAACTGGCTCCTTCTGGTTTGGGGAGTAGTATCCTCACTGGGACACCTGTATCTAATAGGCTCATGTAGCCTTTAACATTTGTCCACTTTGTATTACTATATTAAATACAGAGTACTGCCTTACCAGTTGAATGATAAGTTCTTGTAGGTCCGGGGTCGTGCTTTCGGACTCCAAATATCTCTGGCACCTAGTATGTAACAGCTAGCCCCACAGCTAATCACTTAACAAGTTGTACACCATGTTTTTTTTTTTTTTTTCTAAGAAAAACCTTATGGAAAAATTGTACTAAAGATTTCCTTTTAATCACTGAAATGCAAACAATTTTCCACAACATCCAATGAAAACAGAATGTATAAATGAATCATTTGGTGTACTGTAATCAACTGAAGTCCAATTTGGTGTAATTAGTGTCAATTTGTTTTTAATTGACAATTCCTCTTATAAATAATATAGTATATAGCTAAGTAGTTCTACTTCACAAATAGCTTACCTACCTAGTACATAATTTTATACTAAATAACTGTGTGGTCTTTCTCCTCTTAAAACAATACAATAAAAAAATAGAACACACACACACATACAACTGTATACTTTGAACACCAGCATATCTCAGTTTAAAAGGCAAATATCCCAGTCTCACAGACTTTAAGGATGTCTCCCTTCACTGAGCTCTTCAGCTACGATTTGGCTCTACTGGTTTGGCACTGTGATGCATATGTTGTGTTGGGATTGGGTCGCTATCACAGTATTTGATGTTGGTAGTGCCTCTTCAGCTAGATTGCAAATTTATTGACAGAAAAGACTATGTATTTTATGTTTCTTTATTCCAAGTGTCTAATAGAGTTTTATTTATTTAGAAAGATCTCAATTTATAGTTGCTGCAATCATGCAGGTGGGGCAATAGAAACATTGCTCATTGAAAGCTCGCAATAAAATCAACCAATGTTAGTCTATTTGTTATACTTAATAATTTACAAAACAACACAGAAATAGCTATTTTTATACTAATTAAACTACTGTAAATTGTTTATCCTGTTTTTCTTTTATGAAAAGGTATATTTTGATCTTTTAGATGTTGCCATAGAGTTTAATCTGGGATCTTATGTGGCATAGGATATTTCAAGAGTTAAAATGCTTTTAATTCAGCTAAAATAACAAATGCATTAGATAATTAAATTTTTCAATATCAACACTGGTGCAAACATTAAAATGCGAGGTAGCTTTGAAATTACTGAAAAAAGATAGATTTTTATTAATAGTAATTTATATGATGTCTAATTCATGTCTCAGAAATGCACTTATAAATAATTCTTAAATTATGTCTTTCCCTTATATTTGAAGAATTTTTGGCTTTTTTCAGAGGAAAACTATCCTAGACCTCTTATAGCACAGTAAATAAAACATTTATAAAAGTAGGTAGTAAAAAAGGGACAGTCTAGAAAAATCTGTATCAATCAGGATCCTGAGAGTTCTTTTTAAGATTCAGGATGAGAAGTAATTTTTCAAATTAAAGTCCCTTTGTGTGAATATGATAGTTCAATATTTTGTAAATATTGAATAAATTATTATTTCCTACAACTTATGAGCATTTGGACAATTGAAGCTATGTTTGGAATGTGAGTATGTGTCTGTCTATGTGGGGAAGAGATGATGATCAATGCCTGACACTGTGTGTCTTGAAAAAGTCTAGGCAAAAGAATTTCTAAGTTTTACAGAAGGCAGAAAGGATGCTTAGTAGGATTCTTTATGGTACAAATTCGAAAGTGCCTGATGGAAGTGCTTCTTCATGCTTAAATCTTAAAAGTATCAATAATATTATTATATGATACAAATAATAAGCTTGGCAGAGGTAAAATCTTGCAGAAATCATGCTAGATGCTTAAGTTTCCCAACAACCCTGCAATGTAGACATTAACATCCCCTTTACATTTGAATAAACTGGATCTTAGATGCTTAAGAACCTGAAGCAAATAAGTGTTGAAACTAAGTATGATCCCAAATCCCTCACACACCAAACTTTATGTTCTTGTATTGCATCATGTTGATTTCCTGTGCTGAGGAAAAAGTTATTTTTCCTTTTACTATCTATAATATAAGTAGTTATTTGCATACTGGTTCTGGCACTGTCTTACACAGGACCTTCCAATAACTGCCAGTCACATAGTGACGATTATGCTTGATTAAGCAGATCCAGTAAGTACTTGATCGACTTTTTCCCATAAATGCTGACATTCTGCAGCCAAAGGGAAAAGAACACTTGCCATTATTCTGAGCACTCCGGGCATCTCCCCTCATCCCTCCTGATAATACCAGACCCTGAGTTTCCCAAGATCAATGTTCCCAGATTATTAGTCTCTGCCCCAATTCCAGGGTTTCCATCAAATTCTTCCTGGGTAATTTGAGATTTTGAGGTCTGTAAGTCCTACAGGCAGGTAGGTGACAATTTGTGAGATTTGAGGGTATGTTCAGCAAGTATCATTGTTGCTATTGGTCATTCTATCCCAGGTAATTCATTGTTAGCAATGTTGAAGCCCTCACAGTGCTCCAGAATCCTCTAGAAATACACAGGAAGGAGTGCTTTGAAATGTTAACGCATGCTATTATGAGAATATAAATATCCCCACAAGATAACCTCATAGCTATTGGCTAGCACATTGTTTTATAGTCTGCTGATCGGATGACTTCAGCAGTTTCTCAAAAGGTAGCCCAAGGTTCATGTGTATCAGAATTACTCAACAATCTTGATACCCCTCTGGGCCCTATCCCCCTGCCTCAGATTACCATACCCTCTAACACAGAGTATTAGAGTAATATAAGTAGCTTAATGTAATAAAGTTTAATTTTATGTAGCACTCAAATGGGGGTCAAGCAACATTCCTGAATGGCTTTCCTCCAAAAATGACCCAGGGATGTGAGCTCTTCCTTTGGTGGGTTCCCTGTTTCAGAGTTCCTTGCTTCCAGTTATATAGATGAAGAGATGAAGGCAGCCAAAGAAAGAGTAAGGAAAACCTAGTGAGAAGAGGACATGAATCTCAAAGCAGATATTATGGGCGAGGCCCTACCTACCTTAGATGTGAACTGATTACAGGGACCCGGCTGAATGCAAGAGGGCTGGGAATATGTCCAGGAGGCTAACAAACACACTTTGGGGAACAAATAGCATTTTCTCTGCCTCATAAGTTATGTGAGTAAGGCTGATTAGAATGGAGAAAAGCCAAGTCAAGTAAGCATGCCACTTTTTGATTGAAATGGAATTTTAATGGGCACCCAAAAATGCCTTTCTAGTTAATACAAGCCTGTGCAAAGAAGCTGGGATCGTAATGTAACTTTTAGGCAGGTTGTTTTCATTTCCATACATCTGCAGTATGGTCTTTGGGAAAATTCAAATGGGAACTGTTGATAAGGGATATCTGAAACCAGGGCCAGCTTCATATAACCTGTGTTGTTGCACAGGGCTGTGCTCTCACAAAGGTCCACATCTGGCTTAATGCTCCGCTATTGTATTGCTGTCTTTAAATTCTTAATCATTTTGAACAGAGGTCGTGCATTTTCATTTTGCACTGGACCCTTTTTCTAAGCACTCAGGCTGTCTCCCATTATGTAGCTGGTCCTACATGAAACTTGTGCCTTATCAGTGATTAAAATTAAGACTTCAAGGATAAAACGAAGACACACTCTTTAAGATGCAGTCAATGCTAATTGACCTTTTAAAGAAGACAAGTTACAGTAATAAAGTTCCAAGGGTGGGGATATGGACTCACACAGGTGCATGTGAACATGGGCCTGTGCAAAGTTTATTAGGAGCAATTTGTTTTAATTGATATTCATTGGGCATCATTCCATTGTTTATTCTTACCTACTCATGTGAGGAGTTGGTTGATGTCAATTGTATAAACATTTGTTTCAGATAAATGGGTGTTTCAGATGGATAAATTTTAATTAAGTAACCTTTACTGTACAAGTAGTTGCTTTTGAAGCCGGGAGAAAAATGCCTATAATTTACTAATTCTATAATCCAGAATCTGAAGATATTGAATCTTGTCTACTGTAACCTTGAATATAATTTTCCCTATGAATGTCCTAAATATTTGGCCACAAGAATAAGGAATACAAAACATTTCCAATGTATTGTTAAATTCCTGTCCCACTGCAAATGCGTAAGCACAATTTAATTATTCTCAAGCTCATATATACAGAACTTGATTGCTGATGCTGGTAAGCAAAGTAGCCAAAAGTCTTGAATGCCCAGATCATTTGGTTCTGAAATAATTTATTTGTAATTGCTGCTTCCACACCACTTGTATACATTACTTACTGTAGTTTATCACATTTCATAGGGATATATTTATTTACACATATGTCAAAGGACCACACTGAACTCTTCCTTGAGAACAGGTGCTGTAGCTTATTTTTCCCAGAGCCTAGCAGATTTACCAGGTACCTAGAACATATTCAATAAAGAGTTGATGAGGGAATGGAGAAACAAATAAATTATGATACAAAAAAATCACTTTTCTTTCAGGGAGTGGCAAAGTATATATTTACAGGTCTTCAAAGAGCCTTCTGCTATTAATAAAGCCAAAATCAGAGTGTTTTTGCTTTGCAAGAATATTTTAAACTTGTATAATGCTCTTTAGCCCGTAACAGCTATGTTACAAGGAGATTTCAAACATTTGAGGGATTAAAATAGCATATACTTAACTGTCATATTCATAAATTCATTTTATTGAAGGAACTTTCTGTCCTGTTAAAAAAAAATTTGTTGATTGAACACACGCAACACATATACAAGAACAAAAGAACAGGCCGCGTGCGGTGGTTCAGGCCTGTAATCCCAGCACTTTGGGAGGCCAAGACGGGTGGATCACCTGAGGTCGGAAGTTCGAGACCAGCCTGACCAATATGGAGAAACCCCATCTCTACTAAAAATGCAAAATTAGCCGGGTATGGTGGTGCATGCCTGTAATCCCAGCTACTGAGGAGGCCGAGGCAGGAGAATCACTTGAACTGGGGAGGCGGAGGTTGTGGTGAGTCAAGAATATGCCATTGCACTCCAGCTTGGCCTTTTGTCTCAAGGAAAAAAAAGGGGGGGGGGAGGAATGAAGGAAGGAAGGAAGGAAGGAAGGAAGGAAGGAAGGAAGGAAGGAAGGAAAAGAAGAACGAAAGAAAGAAAAGAAAGAAAGAGAAAGAAAAGAAAGAATAGACAGGAAGTGACGGAGGAATTCATACTGATTCGTCCTTCATTCCTCCTTCCGTAAGTACTGACGTCACTCCTCCCTCCCTCCCTCACCTCCCCTCCCGCCCTCCCTCCCGCCCTCCCTCCCTCCCTCCCTCCCTCCCGCCCCCCCCCTCTCCCTCCCTCCGCCCGTCCGCCTCCTTTTTACTCTCTGGATTTTTCTATCTCTTTGTATTAACTTACTGCTAATAATCTACTTTTTCCTATGGTCTACTAATAAATGCCAAGAATAGGGGTAACGATCCTCTTGTTTGATGCTGGAAATCGTTTATTCTGTGTTACTTTCCTGGTTGTTATAACAAATTCACCACCAACTTGGTGGTATAAACCAACAGAAATTAATTCTCTCTGGTTTTGGAGGTCAGTCAGAAATCGGTATCAATGGACTAACATCAAGGTGTGTGTGCAGGGCCACACTTTCTCTAGAGGTGCTAGGGGAGATCCATTCCTTGCCTCTTCTGGCTTCTGGTGGCTTCCAGCTTTCCCTGCTTATGGTTACTTCACTCCAATGATCAAGGCCAGCATCTTCACATCTCTTTTTGCTCTGTCTTCACATGATCTTTTCTTTTCCATGGGATAAATCTCCCTCTGCCTTTCTCTTACAAGGACACTTGTGGTTGCATTTAGGGGCCCACTCACTCCTCATTTTAAAATCCTTAATTTAGTCACATCTGCAAAGACCCTTTCCCCAAATAAGGTGCAATTTACTATTGCACTGCTGTCTTTGGGGGCAATGATTCAAATCTGCTGTCTTTGGGGGCAATGATTCAGCCTCCTACACTTGCTCGGCCCACTGTTTTCATTAATGACTAAGTAATGGGATTTTAGATGCTGTACCCTAGTGTACTTTTCTCCACACTCCCTGACACAGGAATATTGATACTGTGTAATACCTGAGCATTGGAAAACTATCAACTAAGTAGCACTATCAAGAAAACAGTGCCTAAAGAAGCAGGCTTTGGCAAGTAGGGCTCAGAGATGGAGCTCATAACTTCATGACAATACTTCCCATAAATTCAGGTAATGTTAATTGTCTCCCCCAAAGCAAGGCCATTAAGCCGCTTACTGCTTCTACCTTAAGAATTTATTTTGATATTTCTTGTTGCCCTACCTTTTCAATAGTCTTTTACTTTTTACCCAGAGGGGATGTAAACACCTCCCTGACAGTCCTTTATTGTATATTTCATCTCTAAGTATAACAAGAGAGGGAAATAAATGACCAATAGATCCTAATAAGCTCTGCAGTCATCCAAGACAAAAGGCGTTAGAAGACTACAGTAAGTAGAGCTTCATTTTTAAATACAAATCCTAACAAATGGAAAAAAATAAGTAGATCTACATTCCCTACCTAAACAACTGAACTGTTAGTGACTTTGTCACTAACTAGGAGAAGATTTTCTATTTTATTTATTTCCATTGTGCTGAGGTAAGACCATCATAAACATGAAAGAAGGTGTTTCATTCCTTCAACACATTTCTATGAATCTCCTACTATATGCCAGATATATTGTGTGCCAAGCACCGGCTAGTTTAGTTGCTTTCTTTCACCCTCTCTGCCTATAGTTTTTCATGTAAGTTGCAAGTTCAAAACTTTGCAAAGTCCTATGCTTGGCCATTTAAATCTGAACCAAGGTCACATAAGGACAATTTAGTTAGAGTGGGAGAGAAAAGGAAAAAACAAGAAAGCTAACAAGTTACATAAATGTCCTCTGGCAAGCAGGTTCCTTGTTCTGAGGGCTAATGTACTGTAGCAATTCATCAGTCTTTCTAATAGTCTTTTAACTTCTGTCAGAAAGTCTACTGAATGCTAACATTTTAAATGTTTAATATTCTAAAACATATTTTCATTAATCATGCAAATTATCTGGACATCCATATTTTACAATAACCTCTTTTGAGACTAAGAGGCCTAAGAGTGTGTGTATGAGAGCCTGATGTTAGTGAGTGATACTGTAGATGAAGTGTAACTTAGAATTAAAGATTTTTAGATGTGAAAAATTGCTAATATAATTTCAGTATCTATGTGCTGTCATATTTATACACATCTCCCAAAATGCTATTAATGTCAGATATTTCTAATTAGGTAGCAAGCAGACTAAGATATGCACTTCCTTCATTCTGCTTTATCATATGGTTGCTGGATGGATATTAATATTGTTCGGTGGTACATTGTCCCAATAGAAATGACCCTGTGTTTCATAGTAAAGTGGGCAGTGGATTTTGTTATTAGTAAAAGAGAAAAGAAGTGTTAATTGCAGTTAGATTGGCCTGAACTGCAACATGAAAACCTCCATTTATATGCTGCCAGTCACTCCAATTCCAGAAATTCTTAGCTTCTGGGAAAAAGGAGAAGTATGTGTCTGGGCCCCATGAAACAGGTGGATTAAGAATTGAAAGGGTACAAGACATGAATTTTGATGGAGTTAGTGGAAATTCTTTACCCTTTTCTCTTTCTTTCTCCTCTCCTCTCCTCTCCTCTCCTCTCCTCTCCTCTCCTCTCCTCTCCTCCCCTCTCTTCTCTTCTCCTCTCGCCTCCCCTCCCCTCCCCTTCTCCTCCCCTCCCCTCCCTTCTTTTCTTTCCTTTTCTTTTCTTTTTTCTTTCTTTCCTTCCTTCTCTTCTCTTCTCTTTTCTTTTCTTTTTTTCTTATCTTTTCTTTTTTTCTTTCTTTCCTGAAGCAACTTGATTGCCAGCAAGGCTGATGGCAGGTAGTGAAATAGAAAAAAATGACCTGAGACCACGTACGTGTAGTTATACTGGGGTCACCAGTTCTCACTGCATTCAAGAAACATGGCCTAAGTAATTAGGAGACATAGCTGGGTGCGGCGGCTCATGCCTGTAATCCCAGCACTTTGGGAGGCCAAGGCAGGTGGATCACGAGGTCAGGAGTTCAAGACCAGCCTGACCAACATGGTGAAACCCTGTCCTCTACTTTAAAAAAAAAGAAAAATACAAAAGTTGGCCAGGGCTTGGTGTTGCACACCTGTAATCCCAGTTACTCAGGAGGCTGAGGCAGGAAAATCTCTTGAACCCGGGAGGCTGGGCCAAAGAGCAAGACTCCATCTCAGAAAAAAAAAGGAAGTCATGAGGTCATGAGGGATGGTGGATCACTGTACTAGTCCAGCACCAGCAGGAAACACAATCAAATTAGGAAATACCAGGAAGACTTATTTAAAATGGGACTAACTACAAAGGTGTGGGCAGAGTAGAGGGCAGGGAAACCAATAAGGGCTACGCTGGGAGTGGGAGCTAAGAACTACAGAGCTGTTACTCAATCTAGACCCTAAGAGATGAGGAGAAAGGGCAATTACTAGAATCTCAAGGAGGGAGAATCATGTAAAAGGTCACCTTGAAAGGACTAAAGACCTTTGATTAAGGGAAGCACCAGCACAAGGTGACCTCATAGGGAGAACAAATACCCTGACCTCACTCCTCAGGGAATGAGGGGACTTTCTGCTCACTGAGCCCAACAGGAACCTGAGGGTACAGAACTGGAATGTAGTACGTTAGACAGGTGAATATCTCGAGTGAATATCCAGGCTTCACAAGTGGAGAGTACATTGGAGACGAGAGTCAGAAACATCTCATTTTGGTCTGAATGCTACTTCTTTCATTGTGTGCTACCAAAACACTCACAAACCACCCTTCCATGATTTATATAGTTTTTTTGTTTTTAGTGTGTGTGTGTGTGTGTGTGTGTGTGTGTCTGTGTGTGTTTTGAGACAGAGTGTCATTGTGTCACCTAGGCTAGAGTGCAGTGGCACAATCTTGGTTCCCTGCAACCTCCCTTCCCGGGTTCAAATCAAGTTCTCCTGCCTCAGCCTCCCAAGTAGTTGGGAATACAGGTGCTTGCCACCACACCAGCTAATTTTTGTATTTTTAGTAGAGACGGGTTCACCGTGTTGGCCAGGCTTGGTCTCGAAACTCTTGAGCTCAGGTGATCTGCGGCCTTGGCCTCCCGAAGTGCTGGATTACAGGAATGAGCCACC
>NW_022143266.1:0-38613 GCF_007565055.1 Rhinopithecus roxellana
CTTGTTCCAAACTGTCTCACATGAAGAGTTAATAAAAAGATGCTACTCACCACTGCCTACTAGAAATAATTTAGTATGTACAGCATTTGACTTAGAAAAATATTTTAGCTAAAGTGCAGCACATCTAGAATTTGATCCAAAGTGTGGGCATTCCGATTGCATTTGCAATTTTTCCTACATAAAGGTTTCAGTGGTTTAGTAGTAACTTTAACTTACTAAGGGAAAAAAAATTCACATTATCAACAGTCACAAGATAAGCTCAGTTAGCTATTTAAAGTGTCCTTTTGAGAAATGTGTATAAGTAACTGGACACAGGAGAATACACAGGGTAAAATAGAGGAGCCCAAGCATTCATTATGTTACATAAGTGCATTCATGTTTATCTTGCCTTACCTTGTTTCTCAGAGAATTTGAAAGCTCCCAAATAGCTGGAAAAACCTGGGCTTCTGAACATGGCTGCACACAGAAGGCTCAGTCACACAGCCTGCTCTACAGCTAATTCTCAGCCAGCAACGAGCTTCTTCTTCTGGTCTAAGCAAAACTGGGTTGAGATTTTTCACAGTGCAGGACTAGAGCGACCAGGCACTTATGTCTTTGAGCCTGTGGTACACGAGAGGCAAGAGGCCGCTGCTGGAACAGCTCAGACCCCATAATCAGATTACGAACATAAATTAAGCCTGGAGGCGCTGCAACAGACTGGAGCCCAGTGATGGGATGTGGGTGATGTAGATGACCAAGGCAAAGCCATGGTGCCTCCCAGCATTTGCTCCGGCTAAGGATACAGTGCTGCAACCTGACCACCATCGGAGGAGTCAATACAACTTCCTCTCCCTACAGACACACACACACAGAAAAAACCTACAGAGACCCTCGTGTATTGGGAAGAAGGGATGCTTGAGTGTTTCCAGGCTGCTCCAAGTCTGGCTTTGGCTAAGCTAAATGAAGTATTTCACCTAACAGAGAGCCAAAAACCCATACTTAAGATTTATGAACAACATGTGAGTGAAACTGTGAGAAAAGAAAGGGCAGATATTACTAGAGATTCCAATTTTTTTTTCTTTTTTGAGATGGAGTTTCTCTCTTGTTGCCCAGGAGTGCAGTGGCGAGATCTCAGCTCAGTGCAACCTCAGCCTCCCTGATTCAAGTGATTCTCCTGCCTCAGCCTCCCAAGTAGCTGGGATTACAGGCACCTGCCACCATGCCTGGCTAATTTTTTGTGTTGATCAGGCTGGTCTCGAACTCCTGACCTCAGGTGATCCGCCTGTCTTGGCCTCCAAAAGTGCTGGGATTACAGGCATGAGCCACCGTGCCTGGCCCCAAAATTTTAATTTGAGGCAGAAGCCATTAAGTTAAGCTTCACCTGTTAGACCTCCCCATTTAATTTCAACCACAATACGTAGTTGATGGGCCCAAGCAATGCTCATGCAATTCCAAGAAAAATTTGCAATAATTACAGACTGACCATATTTACAGAGTCCCCATTTCAGGACATTCAAGAGAACCAAGGGAAATAATCTCATTTGCAAACTAAGGAAATAGGGCCAGAAGGGTAACTGGCTGCTGGATAGACAACTGTTTAGTGATGGAGCTACGGGATCTTGGGGAGGTGGGTTCAAGGCTGTGACTTACCACACCCCCACCTAGGAGCAGGGACTCTGAGTGTGTCTTTGTATTTTTAGTTCTGGACACTGTACCTGGCGCACAGTAGGTCTGCAGGAAATGTTAGCCGAATGACCACAGGAAATCACAAGATAATCTCTTCTAAAAACTAAAGTTCTCCTTCTAAAATGGGTGTGTGGAGTTAGTATCCTGTGTTCAAACCAGGTGGACTTAGACTCATTTGTAAAATGCAAACACACTTAAGGTGAAAATGAAGAATTATATGCTGAATTAATAAAGACACACACAAGCTACATCAACCCTGGGTACAAGAGGTGTCGGTTATGGCATTTGGCATTTTTCTCTAAACTCATTATATTATAGTCATAAAATCGGGAAAAACCATGGCAAATAGGATAGTTAAAAAAAAACTCAGCGAGGAACGTTAGTACCGTGAATAACTAAATTAGAAACTTTATGGTAAGTTCATAGATAATTAGCAATGAAAAGAAAAAAGGGAGTGTTGGGAGGAGAAGAGGAAGGGGAGGAAATAGTAGAAGCAACTGATTGTGGAAATAAATAGATGAACCAGGCATGGGGCTGACGCCTGTAATCCCAGAACTTTGGGAGGCCAGAAGTTCAAGACAGGCCTGGGCAACATAGTGAGGCCCTGTCTCCACAAAAAATAAAAAATGAGCTGGGTGTGGTGGTGCACACCTGTAGTCCCAGCTCCTTGGGAGGCTGAGGCAGGAGCATCGCTTGAGCCCAGGAGGTTGAGGCTGCAGTGAGCCATGACTGTACAGCTGCACTCCAGCCTGGGCAACAGAGTGAGACCCTATGTCAAAGAAAAATAAAACACAGAGAGAGAAAGACAGAGAGAGAGTGAGGATGAAATTATATGTTGACATGTGGACAAAAAAATCCTTTATAAAGAACGTAACACTTTTTGGAGCATAGTGTCACTGCTTACCACACTTTCTGTGCCTGAAAACTGCTCTGCCTATAGAATAGTCAATTACAGTCATCCGAAAAGAATCTTAAGTGTTGATTTTGAATTATTATTAAGGAATAAGTCTATTCTGAATTTTCTTTTCAAATTGTCCTGTCACTTGCTTTTCCTTTTTTTCTTTTCTTTTTCTTTTCAACATTTATTTTAGATTTGAGGGTACGTGTTGCAGATTTGTTACACGGGTACATTGAGTGATGCTGAGGTTTAGGGTGCGATGGATCCTGTCACCCCGGTACTGAGCATAGCACCCAATCGTTAGTTTCTCATCGCTTGCCGCCCTCCCTCCCTTCCAATATTTTAAATTTTTTAAATGAAATTCTACTATAGAATTTTTTAAAATGTTGGATATTTTCTTTAAGTTGGTAACAAAGTCTTATTAGAATTTTTTGCTTCACCTATGGATTATGATACAAAGCAAACTGACTTAAATATGACTTAATTGTTGAAAGGAAAAAACATAACCTTCTTTATGAAATTATGGATAAAAAATGTAATCTATTATTTAACCATCCTATCCATATGAAACCAAATAAGACTGAAGAAGAATCTATATTTTATGTTAATAGAAAGTATCTGTGAAAATTTTTCATTTACTCTCCAATTATAATGAATTATTATTTTTAATTTTTCCACTTGACATTCAAAAATTATTATCATTATTGTTGTACTAGGCTAGCTCATTCACACAGGGGAGCTACAAAATACCCAAACATTTCCTTACATCATTCTGTAGGTTAACACATTTATTTGCAGAGGAATTCTAAGTTGTGACTGTGACTTTCTCAAATTTCAGGGAGAAGACGATTTAACTGAGTGCTGATGGTGGTGTATTCCCTCTTCAGTAGCATCACACAGCCACCAGCTCAGCATGAATGCACAAAGTTCCCTGCTGTTGTGTCCACTGAGAAGCACTAATCTTACTCAGGAGCAATGCTTTATGGAAGTACAATATTGTACTGGATATTTTTAAGGTTTTCATCTTTAGCTAAAGAGAAGTAAAAGCAACTATTTAAGTTGCCTTTAGACGGGCATGCAAACCTGCTTTAGGAGAAGGGGTAAAACCGTGTGCCTGGGAGAGGCTGAGGGAGGTCACTGTCATAGCATGTCATGGAACATGGTCATATCATGGTACACTTCACACCATGCCGTGGTACACATGACATCGGGCCATGGTACATGCCATGTTGTGTCATGGTACACAGGTAGTGGGTGGAGGAGACCTGAAGGATCTATGAGTGAGCCATTGCAATGCTGACACCCCACAGTGGTATCACTGGAACAAGTGAATCAGGCCCGGGCGGACCCTGGGAAGACTGGAGCCGAAGGGGCTTTTCTGATCACCTGGTCTTCATGTAGTGAAATGTTAGATGACTCCTATAGAACACTCAAGGTCACAAAGCTTGTGGCGTGGAAGTACCAGGCTGAAAATCCACGTGCTCTGACTCTCCCCAGGACAATTCCCACATCCCTGATCAGCCTGAACACAAGAGAACCGGGGCCATTGCTGTAAACTTGTCCTGGATTGAGGTCATAGGGCCTCCCAGCCCTGGCCCACAGGGATGTTGCTGGTAAAGGGGCCAGCCTGAGCCCAGAAGGAGACGTCAGGCCAGCTGCAGTTGTCTTTCATAAACCTTATATGATTTCTAAGTCTAGTTTTGATTCCACAGATGTTGCTCGAAACCAGGGCTGCCCCCAGATATGAGTAACTAGGGCATAGCTAAGGCTGTAGGGCTCAGAGAAGTCAGTGTCCCTGGTGGGGTGTGGGTGTTGTATTAAAAAAGGAAGCAATTCATTATTATTTTTCCTTTTCTTCCTAATTCTCCCACCTTATTGGAGAGGAATAAGATGTGGACGTGGCTACTATGAAGTGCGTAGGAAGCAAGGACTCATTAACTCTATTTCTGGAATTGCACACAAAGAAATTACTATAAATGAACTCAAGGATGTTTACTGTGGTTTTGTTTATAAATTTATAAAACTAGAACTAGTCTACATGGGGGTGCATATAGAAGACTGCATAAATAAATTAAACAAGCAAACCAGGGTTGAAACTCCATTACTGATTTGAAGATTCTTAATGTTACATTAGAGATACACACATACCTAATCAGAATGACAGGAGATAGAGCAAGCATTAATTTTCTCATAATTCAGAGAACTCTGTTCATGTTTTTCCCTCTCTGTTTTCCAAAGTATCTACCATATGCATGATTTCCTTCTGTAATTAGCAAAACAATTAAATGCAAATGAAGATGAAGACAATAAGACCAGCCACAATAAAATTTAAAAAAAAATCCAAGAGGAAAAACAGGACGGTGAGGCCGGGATAAAGTGAAAGAACATATATGGAAGCACTCTGAAAATGGACTGCATTATTTAATCCATGCAAGGAACTCCTTATTGAAAAGAGATTCGGGTTCAGTGCACGCTCCTGCAGAGGTCTGTATGATGTCACCTTGTGTCACCTTATTGTGCTCACTGAACATCAATGAAAGCATTCCCAGTCCACAGGAAAATGAGCTGAAATTTATTTATTTATTTATTTATTTATTTATTTATTTATTTATTTATTTGAGATAAGGTCTGGCTCTGTTGCCCAAGCTAGAGTGCAGTGGCACGAACACGGCTCACTACAGCCTCAACCTCCTGGACTCAAGCCATCCTCCTACCTCAGCCTCTTGAGTAGCTAAGACCATGTTCAACTGTTTTTTAAACTTTATAAATATGGGATCTTGGCCAGGCACGGTGGCTCACGCCTGCAATCCCAGCACTTTGGGAGGTCGAGGCAAGTGGATCACCTGAGGTTGGGACTTTGAGACCAGCCTGAACAACATGGTGAAACCCCATCTCTACTAAAAATGCAAAAGTTAGCTGGGCATGGTGGCCCATACCTGTAATCCCAGTTACTTGGGAGGCTGAGGCTGGTGAATCGCTTGAACCCGGGAGACGGAGGTTGCAGTGAGCCAAGATTGCGCCATTGCACTCCGGCCTCGGCAACAAGAGTGAAACTCTGTCTCAGAAAAAGAAAAAAAAAAAAGGTATGGGATCTTGCTATGTTGCCCAGGCTGGTCTCAAACTCCTGGCCTCAAGTGATTCTCCTATCTCAGCCTCCCAAAGTGCTGGGATTACAGACATGAGCCACTGTGCTCGGCTATGAGCTGGAATTTAAATGGACAGTACAGGGGAGTGTGATATTATGACTGGCTGTTGTCTGAATATATACTGTTTTGAGCTATTGATACACTTCCAAAATCAAGAAGTGCCATGGAAATGAGTTTAATGAAATCTACTATAAGCCACCAAGGACCACAGCTGGACTGAAATTCCAAAGTGAAGGATATATTTTCATAGCCCAGTAAAGGAGCATTTTGTATGCTAGCAACAGCCATAAATGGTATTCTCATCTTCTTTGGTGGATTTTCTTTATGTGTGCAGATCTTTAACTGGAGGCAGAACTGCCTGACCTGAAGCAGTCCCCCGTGGAAAGCCCACTTAGGCCCTTTCATTTCCCTTTGATCACATCTCACAGGTCGGTTGGACTTTCCCGATTCCTCATTTTAGTCTCATTCTCCTCCTGTGTGCACTGTGAGATGCTCTGTGAATTTTGGTTAGTGGTAATATTTTGGACAAGCCTGCAAATAAAATGTTGCGTTACATCACTGCATAAGGTAATTTAAAACAGATCACATAGGTAGAGATGAAAAGGCAAAAGTACATTCAATAAGAAATATTACAAGTCACAACTATTTTTTATCAGATGTGTTAAAAGAAAACGGTGCCAGCCTTTCTATACTTCAGAATTCTTTTTCAAAGAAAAGGCTTATTGCAATCACCTAAAAGACGTATTAGTGTCTTTAAAATAAATGTTCAAAAGAGTAGTGTTAACATTTGTAATGAAATTATCTCCAATCATTTTAGTTTCTGGTTCATTCCAAGTCTGTGGCTAACGACTCTTGAGGAGAAAAATGCAGGTGCCTCAGAGGAAGAGAGGGTGGAGAACTGATTGTTAGAAAAAAAGATAAAGATCAGTTCTAAGTACACATTGAAATATACATAAAATGGAATATTATTCAGCCTTAGAAAGGAAGGACATTCTGACACTTGCTACAATGTAGAGGAACCTTGAAGACGTGATGCTAAGTGAAATAAGCCAGTCACCAAAGGACAAATACTGTACAATCCTACTCATATGAGGCTTCTAGAATGGTCACATACAGAGACAGGAAGTAGAATGGTGGTGATCAGGGGCTGGGCAGAGGGAAAACTGGGGAGTTATTGAAGAGGTAGAGTTTCAGTTTGGAATGATGAAAAAGTTCTGGAGAGGGATGGTGGTGAGGGCTGCACGCTCTGTGAGCAAATGCACCTAAACGCCACCGAACTGTTCACTTAAACTTGGTTAAAATGGTAAATGTCATGGTATGTATATTTCAGCACAATATACAACAAAATGCACACTGAGGGCAAATCACAGCTGAGGTAAAATGCAGGCACATGCTGAGCACCTGGGGAACAGCTCTTGTGAGGGGCACATGGCTGGCCCACCACTCGCAGGAGGCCAGGAGACGCCAAGGCCAATTCTGACCTGTTCAAAGCCCCAACCCACAAAGGGCTCTTAAACAATGATGTGATGAATAGATATAAAACTAACTGTTCCCAGGAACGGTGGCTCACGCCTGTAATCCCAGCACTTTGGGAGGCTGAGGCAGGAGGACTGCTTGAGACCAGGAGTTAGAGACCAACCTGGGCAACACAGCGAGACCCCATCTCTACAAAACATATTTTAAATTAGCTGGCTATGATGGTGCACACCTGTAGCCCCAGCTACTCAGAAGGCTGAGGAGGGAGGATTACTTGAGCTCAGAAATTTGAGGTTGCGGTGAGCTTTGATCATGCTACTGCACTCCAGCCTGCGTGACAGAGTGAGACCATGTCTCTACTACTACTACTACTACTAATAATAAGTAGTAAACCTAGGTGTTCACTGTATGAAGTCTGTGGCTGCATCCCGGGACATGATGAGGTGCAACATGCCACACCTTCAGAGCTGCGGGGGCCCATGCCTCTCCTCTCGTGAGAAGAAGACCTCATGCAGAGGGGAAGGGGCTGACTCGGGTACAGTCGTCCAGGGAGGGCGGAGAAGGCTCTGCTAAATGCAGTCATTCCATGCTCACTACTTGATGGTTTTCACATGAACAGAAAACAGGGAAACACTGAATCATCACAGAGGGGAATTTCTTATGAGTCTAAAAGTCCAGATGGCAGACAAGTGTATATAAAAAATGCCTATTGCTACCCGATAGATCATAGCTGTTCTAGAGCTAGACTTGAATGATTTGAAGGAAAGAGTTTTGAATCAAGTAATTTCTGGCCCTCCTTGTTCTCAAAAGGGCATCTTAATAAAATAACAACAATGACAAACTCAGCAACAATAATCAGTATGAAAATGCAAGATAAGCTCACCCACCCACCATCCCCAATGTCACTCTTGTTTTTCATGGTTTTTTTTTCCCCCTTTTTTGAGGCAGGGTCTGGCTCTGTTGCCCAAGCTTCAGTGCAGTGGTGCAATCACAGCTTACTGCAGCCTTGACCTCCCAGGCTCAAGTCATTTTCCCACCTTGGCCACCTGAGTAGCTGGGACTATAGGCGCACACCACCATGCCCAGCCAATTTTTGTATTTGTTGTAGAGACAGGGTTTCACCTTATTGCCCAGGCTGGTCTTAAACTGATGAGCTCAAGTGATCCTCCCACTTCAGCCTCCTAGAGTGCTGGGATTACAGGCGTGAGCCACCGTGCCCGGCCTCCATGGGTAGTATTAACTTGCACCTGAGACCTACCAGGCTCTCACAACCGGTTCCCAGTCCCTTGCTGATTAATGCAGGGTAGGGGAGGGCATGTTCGTGAGATTTCACACATTCATGATTGACTTTCTTCATGGTCATATTATTGCACTGGGAAAGCAGATCCCGTGCTTCACAGTGCAGGTGCCATGGGGAGGTCATGACACAGAACAAATCAAAGGCATATTCCACAGTCCATTGAAATGACTCAAGACACGTTTATGCACATGCACGGGTGTAACATCTGATTAAGCAAAAGACATCAAACTTGAGTGACCCTCAGACCATGTGTGGTGCTTGTTTAAAATGAAAGACCCCTCACCCCAGATGATTAGGATACGCCACAGAGTTAGAAAACCGTGAATACAAGCCACTGATGATATAAAGCCCAGGAAGAAGCAGGGAAACAGCATAATCAGATGGGGTGAGTGAGATGAAGGAAGGCTTCCTGGAGGAGGAGGCTGGAGAGCTTATTTGTGGAGGAGATGATGGCAATAGGTGAATGGGGAGGCCAAGGGCCCTCACCTCTGTGCCAGGAAGAAAAGTGGACGCCACGGGAGCTGGAACTGGAGAGGCCTAACGGGAACTGAAATGGTCCCATCCCTCTGTATGGTAAATGCACCTGACAACAATCACTTAGGCACACCCTGAGAATGGCCCTGTATGACAGAGGCACCCGCATGGGGTTCAGGGTTCCAAGCTAAGGAATCCAGGAGAGGCCACCTGGAGATTCATTCCTTATCTATGAGGAACATCTGAGCAGTTTTTTTGCCCTGCCCCCGCCACTGCATGCACAGGGGATCAGGGCTGTTTGTTTTGGGGTATGTGAAGGCTGTGAGGTGGCGATTGTCAGGGGAGGTGCCAAGTGGACATGCTATTGCCGTATCAACTGCACGCCTTTTGAAAGCCATTGTGGTTCTCCTGCTCAGCCCGCTGCCACTGGACTCTCTGCCCTGTATACAAACTCCCAACAGAACCCCATGCCTCATTCACTGGTTCTGGATCTCTTCTTCGGCCTCTTAAAACTTGCGCCTTCCCGTGGAGTTGACAGGGTTCGGCATGACACCCATCCACATTCAGACGGAACGTGCCATGGGCCCAGCCAGGGCATTCTGAGGTGGGGAGGGAGGCCTTGGTCAGCCCGTGAAGAAACATCAGAGCCATCCCTGAAGCCCAAGTGGAAAAAGAAAATTCAGACACTTGTCACACCCAGACATCAAGCTGGGATACATCAGGCTGCTTGGTCTTCAGGTAGTGAGAAAACAAATTAAAAAAAAAGGAAAATAAGGTCTTGCTCTGTTACCCAGGCTGGAATTCAATGGCATGATCATAGCTCACTGCAGCCTTGACCTCATGGGCTCAAGTGATCCTCCCACGTCAGCCTCCCAAGTAGCTGGGACTATGGGCATGCACCATCAATGCCCAGCTAAGTTTTTTATTCTTATTTTTTGCCTGTTGTTACTGGGGTGCAGTGGCACTATCCCGGCTCACTCCAGCCTCAACCTCCTCAACTCAAGTGATCCTCCCACCTCAGCCTCCCGAGTATCTCGGACCATAGGTGTGCATTACCATGCCCAGCTAATTTTTGTATTTTCTGTATGGGCTTTCGCTATGTGGTCCAGGCTGTTCTCAGCCTCCTGGGCTCAAGTGATCTGCCCACCTCGGCCTCCTAAAGTACTGGGATTACAGGTGTGAGCAGCTAAAATTATTTTTTTAACAGAAGGAGAAAAGTGAATTTGTGCTTTCCCTGAACAAGTAGCAGATGTAAGCAATGAAATGAAGACGACAAGGACATGGTTCCATTCTCAAAACAGACACCAGACAGAGCAGAGCCAGCAGCACCTCAGATGTCTCCCAACTGTGCTAAAAATCCACACACACTCACACACACACACACACACACACAGACACACACACACACATGCTCTGAGTCTGACTCCAGCAGTAAGAGCTGTCCCTGTTCTCATGCAGCAGCTTATGAGCCCTGCTGCCCCAAGGTCTCTGGAGGGAGAGGAGAACTGAAGCCGGGTCCCAAGCAGTCAGGAGTCAGCGTGAGCCGTGGTTCGCGTCTGTCTTCCCTGCAGGCTGTCCGACACCTCAGCTTGATGAATGAGAAGCCGCTTAGACAAGGGATGTGAGCCTGAGCGCTCTGAGCGTGGTCACTGCCGCATCCTGAACACAGGTTCCTCCAGGTGTTCGTTTGCCTCACCTGCAGCTTTGGTCCATGAGCCATAACCCATGGAACCTGAGGCATCTGAACGAGCATTTCAGTGCAGGAATGTGCCATCTTCACTAACTTTCAGCTACTGCAGCAAGTTTGGAAGAAACTCAGAAGAGAAAAGATGGATTCAGCCTTACAGGTTCTGTCAGGGGAACGGTCCCCGTGGATGCTCGGCTGTGGCTATTAACCCCACACACTCATTAAACAGCTTTACTGAAGAGAACACAAAGGAGAGGGGAGGCTGGTTAACGCAATTTGAGGAGAGAAATGTACGATGGAGAGGTAATGGAGTGCATTCAGTCTACTCTACATTTTTATTTTAGTTTTTAATTGACAAATAGTAAATGTACATATTTATGGGGTACACAATGATGTTTCAATACATTTAATATATAATGATCACAAGTGATTGCCCACTAAGCCCTAGATACATAAGCTGTACCATTCTGTCCTTGGGGAAGTCACCTTCCCAATGCAAGTGACTTATCCACTTAGCTCACTTGTGGCAGCCCTGGAACACAGGTCCTCTGGCTCCTAAAACTCTGCTGTTTCCATTGTACCACCTTATTATCTAGTGATATTTCCTTCCTACTACACACATGACTCCACCATTAGAAAGACTTTAGTATAAAACATAAACAAGATTTAGAGTCTGCAAAACATCTTGGATTAAAACGAAAACATTCCACATTTCCTGATAAGGAGTACTATGCAGCCGTAAAAAAGAATGAGACCATGTCCTTTGTAGGAACATGGATGGAGCTGGAGGCTAGTATCTTTAGCAAACTAATGCAGGAACAGAAAACCAAATACTGCATGTTTTCACTTATAAGTGGGAGTTAAATGACGAGAACACATGGACACATAGAGAGAAACAACACACACTGGGGCCTTTCAGAGGGTAGAGGGTGGGAGGAGGGAAAGCATCATGAAAAAATAACAAATGGGTACTGGGCTTAATGCCTGGGTGATGAAATAATCTGTACAACAAACCCCCATAATAGGAGTTTACCGATATGATAAACATGAACTTAAAAAAAGGAAATTCCTGATAAAGTCCATACTCTATAGAATCAGCCCTGATACAGGACTGAACAGCACAAGCTATGCAGTGAAGAAAGCCCCATACCATTCTGTCCTTCAGGCAGTCACTTCCTCCTATAAACCTCCTGTTTTCCAACCAACCCATAAAGTAAGCCTGCCAAGGAGAGGGCATATTCCTGTCATCACGGAGCACTATCATCAATAGAACAGTACTAGGCCACGTCTCCAGGGCTCAGGTTCTCCGGCTTCGTACAGGACACAAGCTCACTGCCACCGCCTCTGCCAGCCAGTCCCCAGCCGCCATTCTCCACAGTCTGCCTAATAAGGCAATCTGCAGGTTGACTGGTGGCTTACAGGTCACCACTGCAAAATGCACACTCTGGGCTTGAAGCAAAGGGAGAGGCTACCTTTTGGCAGACAAAGGGTTACCCTGTGCCAAAAACTCTTCCAAGGCTGCACTGGGGTTCCATAATAGAAACTTGTCACTGCAGCTGGCCAGACTCCAGCCACAGGGTCCAGCTTACAGAGCTGAAGAAAGCTGAACTTCAGCAGCGGCCTGGAGCCTGCTCGGCCTCTACACGGAAACTTCTCCTCTTTGCCTTCTCCCAACCTCATCAGAGGACCCAGAAAGTCCATCTTGCAGGAACTTATGCGGCATATATTCAATTCCCTGAGACTCCCTGACTTCAAAATAGCAACCTGCAAAGAGACTGCATATCCCAGATGCTTAAAAAGGAGCCATAGGTCAGGGAACAATTCTCAGCATTCCAGAAAATAATTACACGCCAGCGAAAAGTGGACGTCTGTATTTCCAACTATGGAGGTGGAGTTGGTCAAGTCATCCCTGATAACAAACGTTCATTATTTTTAATTCTATGAGGGTCTGGGCTCAGAGACTCTCCCAGCCCTGGCCCCTGCGCTGTACTATGCATATAAAGAAAAGAACAGATCTCTGGTGATTCATTGCAGCACATTCATCAATGCACAGATTTCCTTCAGCTTTTAGCCACGGGGCCCCTTTGTCATTCAGAAGGCATCCCACCCACTGGCTCACCAGAATTTAATATGTCCCAACGGAGTTTTGAATACTACCAGCATTTCAACAGCGGACTGGAGCTGCTGAACCACAGCAATATTAGCAAGGGGGTCAGGGAGCATGTGATAGCAATACCGTGGAGGGTAATAGTCACCAAACCACTAGTTCAGAGTCCTGCACCTAGTCAAATCTAGCACAGCTGAAACGTGTGCCGGTGGCAAACAGAGACGCATCTGACGCTTCATGCCTTCACTCTGCCCTTTGCGCCGGTATCCAGTGTGGACTCTCTTCACGTTAAGACAATTCCTGTGCAGCTTCTCGGACACCTGCAGTGAACATACAGCACCCATCCATTCTCTGCTTCTCTGGGGAATGGAGTCTGGGATGTCTGAAACAAGACTTATGAAAAATGGTTGCCTATTAAGGGCTGTTATGTTAGGGATGTAAATAGCAGGTCGATTTTTAGTTTTCACTAATCCAGCATTTACCAATTCAAATTACATTCTAGGGGGCTGGGCACAGTGGCTCACGCCTGTAATCCCAGCACTTTGGGAGGCTGAGGCAGGCAGGCAGGAGTTGGAGACCAGCCTGGCCAACATGGTGAAACTCTGTTTCTACTAAAAATACAAAAAATAGCTGGGGGTGCCACATGCCTGTACTCTCAGCTACTTGGGAGGCTGAGGCAGAAGAATCGCTTGAACTCAGGAGATGGAGGTTTCAGTGAGCCGGATCGTACCACTGCACTCCAGCCTGGGCGACAGAGCAAGACTCTGTCTCCAAACAAAGCAAAACCCTCAAAATCCAAAATAGTCCCTAAGGAATTCTCTATAATAGAGTGGGAAAGGAAAATAAAACCTTGGGACCCCCAAACTCACTATGCCAAAGGGAAAGTGAAGCTTAGAAAAACTGCCTTTCTTTTGTTCCCAAAGAGATAGTTGGGACCTCACAGGCTTACTTTACCTTATGTAAAACGTAGATTTACCATGCAAGAGACAAATGTGTAATTGACTTCTCCCTCCTTTGTTTTCATAAGTAAAACGTATATTCACTAAGTGCTCATCGGAGTCTCACAAGAATGTGACCACTTACCTCATTCTCTGCTGATACGGCTTCGCTCTGTGTCCCCACCTGAATCTCATCTGGAATTGTAATCTCCACATGTCAAGGGAGGGACCTGGTAGGAGGTGGTTGGGTTGTGGGGGCGGTTGCCCCCATGCTGCTCTCATGATAGGGAGTGAGTTGTCACGAGATCTGATGGTCCCACTGGGACTTAGGTCTCTTTCCCAGGAGCATCCTCAACCTTGGCAAAACAAACCTTTATGTTGATTGAGATGCCTCAGTCACTTTTCAGCTCACAAAAGGTTATCAGAAATTCCTGTCTGGATATTCATGGCAAAGGGAAAAAAGAAAAAACAAGGATGTGAGACACTTGACACCAAAAGCCTGTCCTCCAGCTCTGTGGAAAGCAGCATTGGGAAACGGAGTTTTATTTCTTTATTTATTTTGAGACAGAGTCTTGCTCTGTCACCCAGGCTGGAGTGCAGTGGCATGATCTTGGCTTACTGCAACCACCTCCTCCTGGATTCAGGTGATTCTCCTGCCTCGGCCTCCCTAGTAGCTAAGATTACAGGTGCTAGTCAACATGCCCAGCTAATTTTTGCATTTTTAGTAGAGACGGGGTTTCGCCGTGTTGGCCAGGATGGTCTCGAGCTCTTGACCTCAGGTGATCCACCTGCCTTGGCCTCCCAAAGTGCTGGGATTATAGGTGTGAGTCACAGCGCCTGGCCTGGAAACAATTTTAAAAAGTAACAACAACCCCATGCTGCCCTATCACATTGTTGCCTGCACAGCCTCGACACTGAAGCACTCAGCTCACACTCACCTTTGTCTCCTCTAACTTAGGCAAGGGAGGAGAGGATCCACAGCTGGCCAACAGTGTGGCCGGAATCTGGAGGGGAGGAGAGCGGCCCATTCTAACCCCCAGAAACTGGGGGGACTTCACCAGTCCCCTTTCATGTCCCCTGCAGCGTGCAGCCACAGAACAGGCTGGTATTTGTTTATTTTAATGAGAAGCAGCTAATTTCCTACTGTTTAAGACCAAGTTAGATGGCACTGATGCACCACCGTATTCCCCCTTTCCTCTTCAGCTGCCGGCTTTGGGGGCTCTTTGAGTTCTAATTGGAACTTCCACCCAGAGACCAGGCAAGAAAAGAAAAGGAGGTGAGACAATTTAGCTGCTGGCTACTGACTCTTGCAGCAAGTACTGTCAATCAGGACTCCTGGAACAGGGGGATCTACCTGGATCTACCTGGATATTCTTATATGGCCAAACCTCAGGACCTCAGGAACTACAAACTGAAGATAGGAATAAAAGAATACATTAATTTCCCACATAATTGGCAATGTCTACTGGGCTAATATTAAGGTTGTTCTCATTAAATATAATGTTGTAAAGGAAAATTCCTCCCTTACAGCCCCTAGGATGCCCTCCTTAATAATATATCACCAGACCTCCCATCCCATAGGCACTCCCATGTTAAGTAAGGCTGCCCAACAGGTTCCCAGCACAAAAGAGCTACTCATATGCTTGATTGTACTGAGCCAGCCCCTGACACTCAGCCATGCTGGAATATATTTAGTCACTATCTATGCATCAGAACTAGAACCTTTGTATTTCCCCCTTGATGTTAGAACGGCAGTGTCAACTACACGGACAAAATGATAGACTTTTATCAGATCTTTTCCTGTGCTAATAGTCTTTGGCTATTAGATCACATATGGCATCTGGTTGGGCATCAAAAAGTGATCGTAAAATGAGGAGAGACTCAAACATTTGCAACCCGTTTATATAATACTTTATTTTTAAGCACATTGTCAGGCTGTATTTATGGATGTTATTTTTAACCTGGATACGTGCTTACCTTGTGTTAAGCTTAAGATATGCTGATACAGTTTTAAACCTCATCCTGCAATGCTGATTTGACTTAGGCACAGTTATTCACATCTAAGAGTATCAGCTGAAGTACTAACCACTCTGAAAAATAACGCCTTAAAAACTTGATTCCTGGATGCACTCTGTCGCCCCCTGGTGTCAGAAAAGAATTGATGCACTTCCCAAAGCCAATTTTACAAAACACTCTTGCAAATGGAAAACCTGAAGCTAGGGCATTTTTTTTTCTGCATAGGTTTTTGGGGAACAAGTGGTATTTGGTTACATTAGTAAGTTCTTCAGCGGTGATTTGTGAGATTTCGGTGCACCCATCACCCGAACAACATACACTGAACCTGATTTGTAGTCTTTTATCCCTCACCCCCTTCTCACCCTTTCCCCCGAACTCCCAAAGTCCATTGTGTCATTCTTATGCCTTTGCACCCTCATAGCTTAGCTTCCCCTTTAAGTGAGAACATACGATGTTTGGTTTGCCATTCCTGAGTTATTTCACTTACAATAATAGTCTCCAATCCCATTAATGCGAATGCCATTAATTCATTCCTTTTTATGGCTGAGTAGTATTCCATCATATATATACACCATAGTTACTTTATCCGTTCGTTGATTGATGGACATTCGGGTTGCTTCCACATTTTTTCAATTGCAAATTGTGAAGCAAGGAATTTCTTGGCTTTAATATCTCCAAGATATGCAACAAGTTAAATGTTAGCAAATTATTTCATTTATTCACTCAACATATATTTATAAACATCTAACATGCCAAGCCTGGTTCTGGGGCTGTGACTACAGTGAGACAAACTCCCTGCTCACGTAGACTTAGGTTCTAGCAATAAACAAATAAAATGTTTCACATGCCCATTGGCCTTTTTTTTTTTTTTTTTTGGAGATGGAGTCTTGCTCTGTCACCTAGGCTGGAGTGCAGTGACGTGATCTCAGCTCACTGCAACCTGTGCCTCCCAGGTTCAAGCAATTCTCCTACCTCAGCTTTCCAACTAGCTGGGATTAAAGGCGCATGCTACCACACCCAGCTAATTTTTCGTATTTTTAGTAGAGACGAGGTTTCACCATGTTGGCCAGGCTGGTCTCAAACTCCTGATCCACCTGACTTGGACTTTCAAAGTGCTGGTATTACAGCCATGAGCCACTGTGCCCGGCCTGGCCTTTTCTTTTAATGTATGTGAAGGGAAATGTATTTACGTGCATGAAATGTCAAATACTCTGGGAATGCCCATGATTTTGCATTGCTGCTTTCTCTCTTCAGTTCTTTATCTGTCATTCTCACCTTGACCTCCCCAGGCAGATGGAGAACTTTCCACCCCGTGCCCTCAAGAAGAACCTGTTGAATAAAATGACTATGGGCCATGGAATTGAAACCCAGGGAATCCAAACTAAGAGGCTTTATTGTCAGCTAAATAAAAGGGCTTTTGCAGTTTCAATTGCCCATATTATAAGCTAAAACATTGACAGTTATAAAAGTGAGGGAGTCTTATAAAAACTAATAGGTCTCTATAAAACTGATGACTTAGAAAATTTTTGTATATAAACACTGCAACTGTGTGAACATGTGCCTGTAGTCCCAGCCACTTGGGAGGCTAAGGTAGGGGGATCCCTTAGGCCCAGGAGTTTGAGTCCAGCCTGGGCAGCATAGTGATTCCCTATCTCTAACAAAAAATAAAATAAAAATAAATTCTCCCTTGACTGCGTACCAAAGCTCCTGTGCATATCAACGGCGGCAAGGAGAAGCAGTACCTGGAGAGGGTGGGGGTTATTTTGGAACCTCAGCTTAGCCAGGGGCAATGGAGCTGGGGGTGGAAGTGGCAATGCTATGAGACTTCTGTCTCTACTAGCTCCTGAACTGCAGCCACGGATGCCTGTTACACCTGGACCCAAGCAGTCCTACATACGCTGTGAGTCACAGTGCTCGTGAGTCACCTGTTCAGAGAATGTGAGTTCTGCCAGCAGCATTTCTCTTCTCTTCACTACGGATAGTGAAGGAACATCAACAGGATGGAGAAAAGTCAGTGGTCTGAATCTGGTGTTTGTGCTCACCTGTTGTCTGTCCCTGTGGCTGCCTGCTGTAGGCATGTTACTGACAGCAACATGTGACAGCTTCTCCATCATGCCTCCAGGGAGTTTCTTCATTTCAATTCCTTCCTACATACTGGGCTTGCTTGCAGGTGATCCCAAACCTTAGGTCTTAAGAATATTGCTATAGATATTCCTTTTATGAGTCAGCTGATCATATCTTTGGCATATGGTAAAAATAATTAATACCAGAAGATGGACCCACAGGGAAAAGGGCAGTCAGGTATGTCTGAAACCTAAGAAAGAATTTGGCTGTGTTTTCCAGGGATGTAAGGATAATAGTATATAGAACAGAACACCTAGGGCAAATCATTGGTTAGGAATGCCATCTCCTTGGTTCTTTCTTTAGTGTCTTGCTATCTGTCCTGAATCTTGGAAACATGCTCTAAAAGAGTTCTGAAAAATTTTGCCTTCGAGGCTCACCTTCACATAAAATTCACTATGGCTGAAATGAAATTTATATACCTTCTTGTTTCTGTCTTGGGTTTTCTCTAGAATTGGTGGTGCTGGGGCTTGAAACATCAGAGAAAGGTTTGATGTTTTTCTTTCCCTTTTTTTTTTCCCTCTCCTTCACTAAGCGTGGGACAATTATTCCTTGTGTCTTTTACATACATCTGTTTATTGCCAGCCTCCATGTGAGAATGTCTTGGCAGTTGTGTATGTTGGCCTGAACCTCAGGAGAGAAATCTCAGCCAGAGATAAATTTGGGGATGAAGAAACCAAGAAGATAACAGGGTAGGTAGAGGGACAGGGTAGGTAGAACAAGAAGATAAAACCAGGCTAAAAACCTAAAGCCAAAAATGTTTTTAAAATGAGCAAGGGGATCACAGAAAAAAAAAACAACACAGAAATGGGCAAGAGGAACTGGGCACAGTGGTACATGCCTGTAATTCCAGTAATTCAAGGCTGAGGCAGGGGGATTGCTTGAGCCCGGGAGTTTGAGACCACCAGCATAGTAAAATCACGTCTCTAAAAAAAAATTTTTTTAAATTAGGTGTGGTGGTGTGTGACTGCAGTCTCAGTTACTTGGGAGGCTGAGGCAGGAGGATCACTTGAGTGCAGGAGTTAGGGACCAGACTTACCGAATGGACTTGACTTAGAGATGCATTACCTGTGGGTACCCCTGAAACTTACGGCATGTGCTACAGTCCCCAGAGTTCCCTAGAGTAGTCTTAGACTCAGCCCTATCTGTCACCCTAATGTTATAATGACTCCCGCACTGGTCTATAACAGTGCCAGAAATCTGACTAATAGAAGTTCATTGATTTGGGTTAAGGCAGTGACTTTTTGTTTTCAAACAAATTTGAAATCAATTATTATTCAGAGCCCAAATATTCAAGCTCCCCCCACTGCTCCTACACCCACAAAACATAGAGCTGGAGAGCAAGTCAGATTGCCCTGGGGATAGGAGTGGGTCTGTCCATTCCCCAAGGTGGCTCAGACCTCCTGGTGCAGGGTTTGGGGAACAGGGGGTCAGTCCTAAGGTGACGTCATGGGGCCTTTAACCTCTGAAGAACTAAAGCTTTCAGTCTGAAACTGTATTTGAAGATGTCTCAATTCATACTGCCACTCTCTTGGGAAAAGTTACATATTGAGTCAACCTCAGTGATTAATTTCCAATCGGAAATTCATTTGTCAAGTTGGCCAGCTGAGCCCACAGGAAAGCGGCCATCCATGGTGTCAAGGTTAATAGAAGATGGAGAGGACTAGCTATTTCAGATTTTCTCACACTTTAGGGGACATTAGGATCACCTGGGGAGTATGCCAAATCTCAGATTCCTAGAGGCCACCACACACCCCTAATTCTGATTCTGCAGACCTAGACTAAGATAAAGGAAATTTTATTTTAACACGTTTTTCAGGTGAGGTTCCCAGGCTGGAGGTGAGAACTACACTTTGAAAAACACTGGTAAAAACATTGTAGACCCAGTTACAGGAAACATCCAGAACAGGTAAATCCACAGGGACAGAACACAGATCAGTGGGTACCAGTGCTGGGAAAAGGGGAAATGGGAAGTGAATTAATGGGAACAGAGTTTCCCTTTGGGGAGATGAAAAAGTTATGGAACCAGAGAGAACGGATGGATGCGTGCTGTGAATGTACTTAATGACTCTCATAGTATACTTTAAAATGGTTAAAACAGTACATTTTATGTAATGTCTATTTTACCACAATTTTTAAAATAAACAAATGAAAACACTGCACACATTTAAAACCTCTGCTGCCATCATCACCGCTGAGCTGACCAAGTCTATGTTTGATTTGCTTCGTGTTTCTGCGTGGTCTCAGCTTTGTGGCTGGTGACTCCATGCAGGTAAATGTGTAAGTCAGCTTAGGAGCTTGAGTCTTTACCCCTGTGTTGTTTGGCTCTTGTGTCTCCATCTTACTTTCTGTGGCCCCCAGATAAGAGGATGGAGAATAATGTATCTATTTGCTCCTTTTAGTTTACTGCAATACGTGGTCGTTTAGATGGCACAGGATATCACCAGTGCGGTCCCATTTTATATAAAAATAAGTAGGATGAGACTGTATCTATAGAGTGAAATTAATACAGTTAATTTGATTAAAATGAGACCTTTAAATAATAGAACCTTCTCAACAATTGATCATGAGAAGAGGAGCGACTTTGAAAACCTTTTGTGGCACATGTGTGCTGGGTTTCTCACTGGCAATGAAGTTGCAATCATTGGCCACTGTAGAGATTAATTATTTTTATTTTTCAATAATCAAGCAATTCAAATCCGCTCACCTTCTCTGTGATAAGTGGCTATCAACAGTATGCTAGCTCACAGATTTTTAAACTTATTTTGGAATCATTTTAGATTGACAGAAAAGTTGTGCAGAGTCCAGAGTCCCACATACCCTTTTCCCAGCTTCCCTAACATGAACATCTTACACGTCCACAGCACGTCTGCCAAAATTGAGAAATTAACATTGGTTTAATGCATTAACTGCAGGCTTTATGCAGCTTTCACTCATTTTTCTAATATTGTCCTTTTTCTATCCCAGGATCCAATCCAGGACGCCACATTGTTTTTAGTTCTCATACTTCCTTAGTCTCTTCCAGTCTAGCGTTTTCTCAGCCTTGCTTTTCTTGACTTTGACATACTTGAGGAACAGCGGTCAGGTATTTTGTGGATGTCCATCCTTTGGGGTTTTATTAATGTTTTCTCGTGATTCGAGTGGGGTTATGGATTTTGGGGAAAGAAAACCACAGAGGTGAAGTGCCCTTCTCGTCACGTCCTATCGGGGGACCTACCATGACTCATCCCTGGTGAGGTTAACCTGGATCACTTGGCTAAGACAGAGTCCGCTGGGTTTCTTCACCAGAAAGTCCCCATTTTCCCCTTTCTGTATTCTATCCATGGGAAGCAAGTCAGTCAGTCCAGCCCCTACTCAAAGGGAGGAGAATGAAGCTCCATTTCCTGGAGGGGGATTATCTACATAGATTACTTAGAATTCTTCTGTGAGACAGACTTGTTTCTTGTCCTCAGATAGTTATTTATTCGATCATTTATTCATATCAGTATGTCCTCATATATATTATTTTATTCTGTGTGTTAGAATCCAGTGCGATTGTTATTTATTTTGTTTTGTGATTGTCCCAGTTTTGGTGATTGGGAATTTTCTCAGTTTGGTTCCTGTGTTTCTTTGGTATGTGCCTCCCTTAACCGCAGCATTTCCTTATTTTCTGGGACTAACAAGATACTGCAGACTCATTTTGCATTTTCCCTGACCCAGTCCTGAAATCAGCCTATTTTCTTTTTCTTTTGAGACAGAGTCTCACTCTGTTGCCCAGGCTGGTATGCGGCGGCACGATCTTGGCTCACTGCAGCCTCCGCCTCCTGGGTTCAAGCCATTCTCCTGCCTCAGCATCCTGAGTAGCTGGGACTACAGGTGCGTGCCACCACACCACCTAATTTTTTGTATTTTTAGTAGAGACGGGGTTTCACCATGTTGGCCAGGATGGTCTCGATCTCCTGACCTTCCGATCCACCCACCTCGGTCACCCAAAGTGCTGGGATTAGAGGCGTGAGCCACCGTGCCCAGCCAATCAGCCTATTTTCTAAGGAGTCCTGGTTTCCTTTACTGGTGAATGAAATGGTATTAGAAGCAAGTCTGTGTGTTGAGAATGCTCATAGCTACTGGAGTGCCACTGTTTCTAGGTAGATGGACAGATTTATATTCATGTCTCCGACTCTAATCCAGTATCACAGAGTTCAATTCTAGTCTTTTTCTTTTGCTTATTTTTAACTTCTCTTTCTGACAGTGTGAAATCTGGCTCCCATCATCTGCAATGTTTTTCTTCATTTGTTTACATGTGAAGTATTTTAAGAATGGTTGACACTGGCCGGGCACGGGGGTTCATGCCTGTAATCCCAGCACTTTGGGAGGCCAAGAGGTCAGGAGTTCAAGACCAGCCTGGGCAACATGACAAAACCCCGTCTCTACTAAAAATACAAAATTAGCTGGATGTGGCAGCGCGTGCCTGTAATCTTAGCTACTTGGGAGGCTGAGACAGGAGAATTGCTTGAACCTGGGAGGCAGAGCTGAGTGATCTGCCTCCACTGAACTCCAGCTTGGGTGACAGACGGAGACTCTGTCTCAAAAAAAAAAAAAAAAAAAGAATTGCTAACATTTACCCCTATGAGACAGAAATTCAGCAACTGGAGTCAGTGTTTATGTACAGATTGTTTTGTCTTTAGACTTTAAATATCCAGTCAAAACACTGTTCCCAAAGTTACCTAGATCAGTGGCTCTTTTCACACTCCTTCAGCAAATGTATGTCAGACATTTGTAATACAGTTAGGTCTTTCTGTCACAGACTCACTTCTATCCTGGTATTCCTCAACATCTTGGATGATTTTTAAAAATAGCATACAATGAAGTTCCCGCTTTGTGGTGTATGGGCCTACGGGTCTTGACAAATTCATGAAGCCATGTATCCACTACCCCAGTACCATAGAGAACAGTTCCAATGACCTAAAATAGAACATTTGTTGTCCCTTTATCACCGATTTCTCCTCTAATCTTTGACAATCACTGAACTGTTTTCCATCCCCATAGTTTTGCCTTTTCTATAATGTCATATGCCTGGAATTATATAACATGTAGTCTTTTGGGTCTGGCTTCTTTTATTTAGCAAAACGCATTTAAGAGTCATCCACATTGCTGCGGGAATCAAATAGCCCATTCTTTTCATTGCTGAGTAGTATTCCATTGTATGGATAGATCACGGTTTTCAAATATATTTGCCTGTTGAAGGTCATCTTTGTTGCTTCCATTTTTTAGTGATTATGAATAAAGTTGCTATAAACATAGGTTAGCTTGGTTTTGTGTGAATGTAAGTTTCTGATTCACTTGATTAAATACCTAGCAGTGTGATTGTTGGTTTATATAAGTCTGTGTTTAACTTTATAAGAAACTGCCAAACTGTTTTCCAAAGTGACTGTACCACTTTGCATTCCCACCAGTGATAAATGGGAGTTCTTACGGTTCTCTGTCTTCGTCATCATTTGGTGTCATCTGATTGATTTTAGCAATTCTAATTAGTGGGAAGTGATACATAATTGTGGTTTTAATTTATACTTACCTAGTGACAATGATATTGATCATTTTTTCATATGCTTATTTGTCATTTGGACTTCTTATTTGATGAAGTGTCTGCTTAAATCAGTTGCCCATTTTTTAATTGGGTCATATGTTTGCTTATGGTTAGATTTTAAGAGTTCTTTATATATTCTGAATACAAAGCTTTCATCAGACATGTGATTTATAAATATTTCTTCCAGTCTGTAGCTAGTCTTTTCATTCTCTTAACAGTGTCTTTCAAAGAGCAAAAGTTTTTAATTTTGATCAAGTTCAACTAAACAGTTTTTTTTCCTTTCATGGATTGTGCTTTTGTTGTTATATCTAAAATTTTATTGCCAAACCCAAGTCCTGCAGATTTTCTATATTTACTTATAGAATTTCATAGTTTCACTTTTTACATTTATGTCTTTGATCCATTTGAATTAATTTTTATATGAAATATAAGGTATGTATTCTTCAGTATGCCTTCTTTTATTTTGTTGGTTTTGAACATGTGTTTTGGACATAGACAGTCTTATTTTAGTACCATTTGGTGAAAAGAACATCATTTTTCCATTGAATTTAATCAGCATCGTTATAAAAGTTTTGTTGACTAAATATTTGTAGATCTATTTCTGGGCTCTCTCTTCTATTCCACTGGTCTATGGGTCTATCTTCCCACCAATATCATTCTGTCTGGATTACTACAGCTTTATATTGTCTTAAAATCATGTAGAATGAGTCCTTCAATTTCGTTCTTTTTCTGAATAGTTTTGTTTATTCTAGTCCATTTGCCCTTCCATTTAAGTTTCAAGATCATCTTATTGATATTTTCAAAACAATTTTCTGGGATTTTAATTGGAATTTCATTAAATCTATAGATTAGATCTTAACAACACTGAATTTCTGAATTCAGGAACATGGTATATCTTTTCTACTTAGGTCTTCTTTAACTTTTCATCTGTCTTATAGTTGTCAGCATATATATCCTGCACAGATTTTGTTAGGTTTACATTTAAGTACGTCATATTCATGTGTGTGCTATTGTAAATGATATTTTGTTATTTCAGATTCTATTTTCTATTCCTAGTATATAAGAATATAAATGGCTTTTGTATATTTACTATGTATCTGAAAACTTGCTAAACAAGCATTTTTGAAAAAAAAAAAAGACAATCTGTCTCTATTTTCTCATTGATTGTAAAATCCCTATTTCAAAGCATTTTGAAAAAGATGTTTGAAGAAAAACCTATATATTTTCTCATATTATAGACAATTCACAAGAAAAAGCACGTAGGCCAGGTGCCATGGCTCATGCCTGTAATTTCAGCACTTTGGGAGACTGAGGTGGGCAGATTGCTTGAGATGAGGAGTTTGAGACCAGTCTGGCAAACATGGTGAAACCCCGTCTCTACTAAAAATACAAAAATTATCTGGGTGTGGGGGCACATGCCTGTAATCCCAGCTACCCAGGAGGCTGAGGCATGAGAATCGCTTCAACCCATGAGGTGGAGGTTGCAGTGAGCCGAGATCACACTACTGAGCTCCAGCCTGGGCAACAGAGGGAGACTCTGTCTCAAAAAAAGAGAGAGAGAGAGAAAAGTCCACAAATTGCTTCTAAAGACAAGATGCTCAGACAGCTTGAAATAAGGGAAACTAAAATTGAAACTATGCTGACAAAATTATGTTTCATCCCTAATATTGGCAAATATCTTAACCTTTGGTAACACAGTATACTAGCCATCTTCCTCATACAAGCCCATGTGGAAGGCAATTTGGCAACATCTAGCAAAATTACAAAATTACAGTCCTTAACCCAGCAATTCAATTTTCAAGAATGTATCCTACAGATATTCTTGCAAATGTACAAATGACAAATGTATAAGATTACTAATTGTAGTATGTTTATCATAGAAGAAAAAAATACCGTTAAGTGTGAATCAATATGGAATTGGCTAAATATGTTATATCTACACAGTGTAATACTATATAAGCTTAAAACTAGATTTCAACAAAACCTTTGCATTATTTGTAGATAGAATTTAATAAAATATAATGATTCACTAGGTGCAACTAACAATAAACTTATACTTAGATCTACATATTCCAATGAGAATTCATTTCAAATGTGTCATCAAATCTGAACACAGAAATAAATGGGCCTTGAAACCAGCTCTTTAGTTATTGATTCACAAAATATTAAACCAATTTTTTAAAAAATAATTAAATCATGTTGATTATACATTAAAAATTTTTAATTTATTTTGTGGCCCTCTTTTGAAAATATCTTATTAATGAACAATATAACTATAGCAAAGAAATGTGCTGTTAATAAATTTTTAATGTTAATTTCACCTCTCTCATTCATTTTCAGATTTTAGTTTTGTGTATGTTGATAATTTATGTAGCATATTAGTACAGAGGTACAGAAGTGTGATTTATAATTTAATATACATCTAAAGAGGATACATGCTTAACTTTATTAATGGAATTTGTGATAAAGTTTGCAGACTGTTGCCTTAGAGAACAGCTCTCACTTGTACAGGAGGCCCTGGCCAAGTTGTGTAGTGAGGAGGGTTGTTGAGAGGAAAAGAGAAAAAATGAGAGATATTAAGGCCCAGAAGACAGTTATCACCTGCCTCAGAACACAAGCATGCAGGATGATACAGCTTTTAGTCCCAAGAAGTAGAATTCTCGCATCTCTAGGTGGTGAGAAACAAAGGACTAAGAATTTTTCTTTCTCTAACACTCTAAAGAAGGGTTCTTGAAGGAAACTTGCGCGTTGTTAGAATCAGACATGGCTTCAGCGGATGCAGGACGCTCACTTGAGCTGCCAGTCACCGACTGAGTAAGTGGAACAGTGTTTCTTCCACAGACTCACCTGAGAAACTGGCCTCTGGGGCAGGCACCGGGAATCTGCCTTTTCAGTAAGACCTGAATTACTCTTATGAAGCCACCTGTCCCTGAGAACCAGCAATGGCAGGTTCTTGAAGGATGCAGGACATGATGCTTGGGGTTATCATTGCTGTGGGTTTTGTTTTGACTTGTTTGACATCAGTAAAATTCCAAGGCAGGGGATGGAAACCCACTTTATTTGTAAGTTCTGCATCTTTTATTTTTTTTTTTTGAGACAGGGTCTCACTGTGTTGCCCAGGCTGGAGTGAAGAGGCATAATCACAACTCACAACAGCCTCAACATCTGAGCCTTAAAAGATCCTCCCACCTCAGCCTCCCAAATAGGTGGGACCACAGTCACACACCACCATGCCTGGCTAATTTTTGTGTATTTTGTAGTGACAGAGGTCTACCTTTGTCACCCAGGCTGGTCTCAAATTCCTGGCTTCAAGCAATTTGCCCTCTTCACCCTCACAAAGTGCTGGGATTACCGTGCCTGGCCTAAGCTGTGCATCTTAAACCCTCACAGCTTAACACCATGCTGTACACCACAGACTGGCATGTTTTCTCTGAAAAGGACCAGATAATAATATATTAGGCTTTGTGGTCCATACAACCTCTAATACAGCTACTCAACTCTGCCACTGCAGCAGGAAATCAGCCACCAACAATATATTACCAAATGGGTGTAGTTATGTTTCAATACAACTTTACATACAGAAGCAGACCTAATTTGCTGACCCTTGCTATTCACATTTGTAATGTGTGTGCTCCTCATGAAACACAGTTCTTACCTTATGGCTTAGTTACCTTAAAGCCCTGCTTGTTACTTGGTGCGGTGGCCTTGCTGATGACTACTTAGCCCTGTTTTGGGCCTAGCCTTTCAATGCAGCCCCAGGGAGAGAAACTAATGACTGGAGAAGTTTCTAGGCAAGTGCAGAAAATGACACGGGATGAACATATGTATGAACATCAAGTTCAGGATCCCAAGCAGGTGTCAGAAATTTCACTTCACCCCATCCCAGCAAGGCTGCTGTATTTGGGGAAGACATTCTTTTAAGAGAGGAGGATATTGTGGAAAATCAGTAGGCAGCAGGAGACAGCACTCTTGATCCTACTCCCATTTCAAATGCTTCCCTGGGGGCCTCTTTATTGCCCCTCTGCTCCCCTAGGTGCTTTCCTCCTTTCGTGAGGCATTGTCCTCCATCCCTCTTGCTCCCCAGTCAGGCGCCAGACTTTTAGGAGGCCCCCCAGAGCACTGGCGGGTGAAGCCTAGCAAAGCAATGCATTTGCCATCTAAGATAAAACACTGATACTTTGGAAGCAACGCTCCCACATTTTGAATTGCATTGAGAAAAGAAAATGAAAGATTAAGTGCTTAATCTTCACCCTTCAGTAAACCCCCAAACAATGAATCTTAAAGTTGTTCCTACAGGCCCACGTGTCTTTCATCTCTGGCTGAAATGGGGTGTCTGTTTCTACACATCCAGTTGATCCTTGAACAAATGCAGGGGCCAGGGGTGCCAATCCCTGCTCAGTTGAAAATCTCGCACTTAACTTTTGACTCCCCAGAAGCTTAACGACTAATAACTTACTGCTGACGGGAAGCTTTATTGATAACATGAACAGCCAATCCACATATATTTTGTATGTTCTATGTCTATACTGGGTTCTTACAATAAAGTAAGGTAGAAAAAAGAAAATGTTATTAAGAAAATCATAAGGAAGAGAAGATATATTATTTGTAAATATTAGCTATTTGCTAACAGTAAATATTTACTATTATATTATATTCACTATTTGTTAAGTGGAAGTGGATCATCATAAAGGCCTTCATCCTGGTTGTCTTCACACTGACCAGGCTGAGGTGGAGGAGGAAGAGGAGGGGTTGATCTTGCTGTCTCAGGGGTGGCAGAGGCAGAAAAAAATTCAGGTATAAATGGATCCACGCAGTTCAAACCTATGTTGTTCAAGGGTCAGCAGTATAGGGAATGTTTCACCCTTGTATTCTATTCTTTATTCATAGAATTAAAATAGAAATCCTGAAAATGCCCCCTGTGGGTTTCACCTGGAGGGTTAATTTTTTCACTTGCCTAACCCTGAGAACACAGCATTGACTTGAAAGTTAAGGCCGGGCGCGGTGGCTCAAGCCTGTAATCCCAGCACTTTGGGAGGCCGAGACGGGCGGATCACGAGGTCAGAAGATCGAGACCATCCTGGCTAATACGGTGAAACCCCGTCTCTACTAAAAAATACAAAAAACTAGCCGGGCGACGAGGCGGGCGCCTGTAGTCCCAGCTACTGGGGAGGCTGAGACAGGAGAATGGCGTGAACCCGGGAGGCGGAGCTTGCAGTGAGCTGAGAGCTGGCCACTGCACTCCAGCCTGGGAGGCAGAGCAAGACTCCGTCTCAAAAAAAAAAAAAAAAAAAAAGAAAGAAAGTTACTGTATGGAAAAGCACTAAGGAAACAGCCTTCAGTCGCTTTCCTTCCCTGGACTGTAGAGTGGCCGGTTTTGCCTGATGGTGGCTCTGAATGACCAAAGTGACAGGCAGCATCTAGGCAGGGCTGTGCGCAGTCACCGCCGCTGGATTTCAAAGTTCCCGAATCAAGATCATCTGACTCGGTCTCCGCTCTTTGGCAGGTTCTGTCTCCAGCAGGCTTTGAGGATGAAGGCTGCGGGTATTCTGACCCTCATTGGCTGCCTGGTCACAGGCGCTGAGTCCAAAATCTATACTCGTTGCAAACTGGCAAAAATATTCTCGAGGGCTGGCCTGGACAACTACGGGGGCTTCAGCCTTGGAAACTGTGAGATTCCTTCTTTCCTCCTCTCTCTGTCCTTGGCCTCTCCCCTGAGATGTTGAAGTCCTGGCCACACTCCCTGCTGTGTCTTCCCAGCTAACCATGCTCCGCCCTCACCGCACCCAGGGGTGGCTGCTGGCCTAACTGTGGCTCTCTGGGTCTCCTCTCCTTCCTCGCCGGCCCCTCATTTCCTTATTCCTGGAGTCCTGCCCTTATGACACCAGCCAGGGAAGGGGAAAATAACGCCACCTCTGCTGGCATTATGGGGAGAGAGGGACCTGACTTTTGGTCTAGGTTAAGCTCAGCCCCTGACTAGGTGTGCAGCTTCAGGTGTGCCATCCCAGCCCCCAGTGTGCCCCCGGTGTGCCCCCTGGGTTCACACCTGCCCCACGCCGCCCCAAGGTGTATTGGGAGGAAGCAGTCAGGTAACAGGGATAAGGAAACTCACCCTCAGACCAGGCTTAGAGCGAACAATGCACTTCCTTTGCTGACATTTCTGGCTTTGCCCCTCCAGGGATCTGCATGGCGTATTACGAGAGCGGCTACAACACCACGGCCCAGAGGGTCCTGGATGACGGCAGCATCGACTACGGCATCTTCCAGATCAACAGCTTCACGTGGTGCAGACATGGAAAGCTGCGGGAAAACAACCACTGCCACGTCGCCTGCTCAGGTGAGGCTCTGACTTTCAGTGATGCCATCCGGGGACCAGGCGAGAAAGACGACAGTGGGATCACCAACCACGTTTTGCTTTAACTAAAATTTGGAGTTCAGACTTGCAAAATAGGTCTGTTCCAGATTGGTAAATTATGCAACAGTTTCCAAGGTGACACCCAGGATCCTGCGGCTGACTTATCCAAAGATGACTTATTCCTTGCAGGACGGTTTTATGAAGCCTTCCACTATAGCAGGGGGATGGACAAACAACCCCACTGCCCTTTCATGTATAGAGATATTTGATGTCTGCAGTAAGAAAAAAGAAGCTGCCTGCCAGCTGCTTTCCATAAGCAATTCACTCAAAGGATGCAGTATGTACTTCTTTGAACAGAATGAGATGAATACTCTTTACATTTCTTTCTCTTTTCTTCTCTCTCTCTCTCTCTTTTTTTTTTTTTTTGAGACAGGGGCTCACTCTGTTGCCCAGGTGGTACATTCATAGCTCATTGCAGTCGTGACCTCCAGGACTCAAGCAACCTTCCCTCCTCTGGGTGGCTAGAACTATAGGCATATGCCCAACTATTTTTATTATTTTTTGGCACAGACAGAGTCTGTCTGTGGGGTTTCACTATGGGGTCTCACCCAAGCTGGTCTTGAACTCCTGGCCTAAGGTGTCGACTTCACTCTTGTACTTTACATGGCAAAAGGGACTTTGCAGATGTGAGTAAGGATCTGAGCTTGAGCAAGAGAGATTAACCTGGGCAATGTGGGTGAAGCCAATCTAATCTCATGAGTCCTAGAAGGAGAGAATCTTGCCCAGCATACCAAGTCATTAAAACAGCATTGAATTCACTCAGAAAGGAAGTTAGGTTTCTATTGCTGCCCTAACAAATGACCCCAAACTTAGTGGCTTAAACACCACAAAATTTCCTTAGTTCTCTAGGCTGGAAGAGTGCCAAGGGATTCACAGGGCTGAAGTCAAGGTGCTGGCAGGTCTGTTTTCCTTTCTGGAGGCTCTGCAGGAAGATCCATGTCCTTGCTCATTTGGGATTTGGCAGAGTTCAGTTCCTTGTCGGTGTCGAACTGAGATCCCTACTGCTTGCAGGTTGTCACCCAAGGGCCATTCCAGGCTTCTCGGGACCACTCACACTTGACTCATGGCCCCTTAGTTCATCTTCACAGCCAGCAATCATGGGTCGAGTCGCTCTCACACTTTGAATCTCTCCTCCTTCTTCTGTCATTGGATCCCTCCGTGACCACAGCTGGGCAAGATTCTCTGCTTCTAACAACGCATGCAAAGCCCTTTTGCCATGTAAGGTACAAGAGTGAAGTCAGAGGATAACCTTAGGCCAGGAGTTCAAAACTAGCCTGGGTGAGACCCCACGGCAAGACCCTACAGCCAGACTCTGTCTCCACAAAAAAATTAAAAATAGCCAGGCATATGCCTGTAGTTCTAGCCACCCAGAGTGCATTTTCTGAGAACCAAGTTGTTAAGTTGTTAAGTTTTTATCTCCTATATCATAAAGAATCCTGACTGGAAGACAGAAAAAATGCAAACTGGGATATTGGAAGAGAATGTTAATAAAGACTGTACTTACAAAGATCTGATCAAATCATAGAAAAACCATGGCAATAGTGAAGTGAGGGATTAGGAACCCCTTGCCCAAAGAGGAGTGGAAAGAGAGCTGTGACCAGCACTGCGGTACAAAAGGTCTGCAGGGAGAAGACTGCCTTCTAGGATCTGAGATCTTTCCTCAAGTAGGATCTGAGATCTTCCCTCAAGGGACGTGACTTGTACTGAGTGACCTGACAGAAAAAAAGCTGGAAGATACTATATGTATATCCCAACCTCAGTGTCCTTTCTCTGTTCCTTCCCTGCTGATGCCTACTCTTATTTAAACTCCTCCAGAAGTCAGAGGACATGGGAATCCATTGATGCCAACTGTGTGTGGTCGGCCTCCGAGTGCACAGAGCATGGTGGAGAAAGGTAGAGAGTGGATCCGTCAGGGCAAAGATGACATATTCAACTTAGCTCCCATGCACCCTCTCTCACAAAACTATAGGAAAATGTGCTCCACCAGAAGGATAAACTAAAACAATGAAGAAGAAACAGTTCAGGAAACAAGGGACTCGATAAGGGAGAAAGGCAAGAGGAATGCCCAGTCTGAGAGTGAAGGATGATCCCAGGATGAGCTTGTATTATAGATTTCTAGTTACATCTCATTAAGGTCAGAGAATATGGTCTATAACAGTGGCCCCCAACCTTTTTGGCAACCAGGGAACAGTTTGTGGAAGACAATTTTCCATGTACCAGGGGAAGGTGGATGGTTTCAGGATGATTCAAATGTATTACACTTATTGTCCACTTTATTTATATTATTATTACATTGCAATATATAAGGAATAATAATGCAACTCACCATAATGTAGAATCAGTGGGAGCCCTGAGCTTATTTTGTTGCAACTAGATACTCGCATCTGGGGGTGATGGGAGACAGTGACAGATCATCAGGCATTAGATTCTCATAAGGAGCACACAACCTAGCTCCCTCACAAGTGAAGCTCACAGTAAGGTTTGCACTCATATAAGAATCTAATGCTTAGCTGTTGATCTGACAGGAGGTGGAGCCCAGGCAGTAATGTGGGAGATGGGGAGTGTCTGTAAATACAGATGAAGATTCACTCACTTGCCTGCTGCTCACTTCCTGCTGTGAGGCCACAGACTCACATAGGTCTGTGATTCAGGGGTTGGAGATTCCAGGTCTATATGATTTGAAACCTTTACTATTTCTTTAACCTTGTTTTACAGCACAGCAAATGTGTCTTACGGTGATTGTGCATTTGGAAAAAATGTGTATTTTATATTTGGTGTGGATGTTCTATAAATGATTGTTACATCCTTTCTGATTTTCTTACTGTTTCTATTATACAGTGAGAAATAGATATTGAAATTTGCAACTATCATTTTAGTTTTGCCTATTTCACCTTTCAGTCTTGTCCATTTTTGAAGCTTTGTTTCTTAGGCAGATATTCTTTGAGGATTGTTATGTCCTTGTGGTGAATTGACTCTTTTATCACCGGAGTCAATGTTTCTCCTTAACTCTGGTGCTATTTCTCATCCAGAAATCTACTTTGTCTGATAGCAGTATAGCCCCACTCTCGCTTTCTTTGAGGAAATATTTGCATAGTATGTTTCTTTCCATCCTCTACTTGTAATCCGTGTCTTCATATTTAAGGTGAATTTCTTATAAGTAACGTATAGTTATGTGTTGCTTTTATATCCATTCTGATAATTACTGTTTTTCAGTAGGAGTGATTAAACCATAGGTCAGCAACTGTTTGCCTAAAGGGGCCAAATGGTAAATATTTTAGGCTTTTCAGGCCCATATGGTTTAGATTGCTACTACCCAACCATGATGTAGTGTGAAAGCAGCCATAGAAAGTACGTAAATGAATGGGCCTGGCTGTGTTCCAATAAGGCTTTATTTACAGAAATGGGAGGTTGGCCTGTGGGTTATGCCATGATTAGGCCATTTGCATTTAATGTGATTACTGATCTGGCTAGTTTTTTCTTTTTCTTTCTTTCTTTCTTTTCTTTCTTTTTTTTTTTTTTTTTTTTTTTTTTGAGATGGAGTCTTGCTCTGTCGCCCAAGCTGGAGTACAGTGGCGCAATCTCGGCTCACTGCAACCTCTGCCTCCTGGGTTCAAGTGATTCTCCTGCCTCAGCTTCCTGAGTAGCTGAGACTACAGGCAACATGCCACACCCCACGCCCGGCTAATTTTTTGTATTTTTTTTAGTAGAGATGGGATTTTGCTGCGTTAGCCAGGATGGTCTCAATCTCCTGACCTTGCGATCTGCCCACCTTGGCCTCCCAAAGTGCTGGGATTACAGGCACGGGTCACTGTGCCCGGCTAATATGGGTAGCTTTAAATTATATCTTGCTATTTTGTTTTCTGTTTGTACCACCTATTCTTGGTTCCATTTTTTTCTGCCTTCTTTTGAATTTATTGAATATTTTTTAGTATTCTCTTTTATTTCCTCCATTGGTTTGTTAGCTATACTTCAATTTTGGTTTTAGTAGTTGCTTTAGGGTTTCCAATAGGCATCATTATCTTATACATTCTACCTTCAAATAACACACCACTTCACATGTAACATATGAGTTTCTTAACAGTATACTTCAGTTTTTCGTATTCCATCCTTTGTGCTGTGTGTCACGCATTTTTCTTCTGCATTTGTATACCTCACAATGCATTTTATAATTTTCTCTTTAAACAATTGTCTTTTAAATAATTTCTAAATGAGAAAAAAGTTTTATAGTACTTATTACATACTTACTATTTCCAATACTCTTCATTCCTTTGGTGGATTTATTTGAGCAGAGAGTTAATTGATATCATTTTCCTTCAGTCTAAAGAGCTTTCTTTAACTTTGTTTTGTTTTGTTTTGTTTTAGAGTAGAGGTCCATTAGCAAACATTCTCTCTGTCTGAAAATATCTCCGTTTATTTTGATTTTGAGGAATATTTTCTTTACATATAAAATTCTGGGCTGACAGTTCTTTTCCACCTCAAGTTGTTGTTGTTGTTTTGGGACAGAGTCGTGCTCTGTCCCAAAACAACACTGTGAGTACAGTGGCATGATCACAGCTCACTGCAGCCTTGACTTCCTGAATTCAAGCAATTCTCATGCCTCAGCCTCCTGAGCAGCTGGGACCGGTACCTGCCACCGTGCTGGCTGATTTAAAAAAAAAAAATTGTAGAGATGGGGTCTCGTCATGTGCCCAGGCTGGTCTCAAACTCCTGGGCTCAGGCAATCCTCTCCCCTCAGCCTCCCAAAGTGCTGGGATTACAGTTGAGCCACCACACTTGGCTTCAAGTTTTTAAAGATATTCTGTTGCCTTCTGGCTTGCCTTGTGTATGATGGGAGGACCAGTGATTTCCTTCTGTTTGTCCCCAGTATGTATCACGTCTTGTTTTTCTCTAGTTGTTTTTAAGATTTTCTTTTTGTCACTCATTTTCAGCAATTCGATGATGTGTGATATTTGTGTTTATCTTACTTGGTATTCATTAACATTTTGTATCCCTGAGTTTATAATTTTCATTAAATGTGAAAACATTCAGTCATTCTTCCTTCTAATGCTTTTCTTTTCTCCTTCAAGAATTCTAACGGCATGTATGTTTGATCACTGATGCTGTCACATTCATCATTGAGGTTCTTTGTTTTTTAGCCTTTTTCTCTCTCTGTGTTTTATTTTCAATAGCCTCCATTGTTATGTCTTCAAGTCTGCTGTTACTTTTTTTTTAATGCTAATCTATTAAACTTATTGATTGGATGTTTCTTTTCAGATACGGTGTTTTTTTATTTGGCATCATAATTTTTTGTATCTTTTATTTCATTTTATTCATATTTCTCTTTAAGCCCTTGATATAAATAATCATATTATAAACTTTAAATTTCCTATCTGCTAATGCAATCAACTGTCATTTCTGGGTCTTGCCCTTGACTGATTCTTCTCCTGGTATGTGTCACGTTTCCCTGCCTCTGCACAAGGAATCATTTTTTATTGAATACGCACACAGTGTTATGTGTTGATGGCTGTTGTGAGTCTTCAAGTCTTGTCTTCTTAGTTTAAAAGAATTTAAACAAGAGACACACAACAAAGAAGATGTAGCATAAAGTAATTTATTGAGAAAGAGAAAGACTCTTTTGAAAGTTAGGCGCAGAATGGACAGTACACTCTGAGAGAGGGAGATTTCAGGTCTGGCTGCTCGTGAAGATGGGACAGCAAAGACCGGAGCAAGGGATGCTCCCTTTATGAGAGTCTTCCATGGTTATTCATAAGCGGGTAGGAAGAGGTGTTGCTAGTAGGCATGTTCTGGGCGGTCCTCTTGGTACATTTGTGTAGTAGCTGTACATGCTTGTTCATACATCTCATGCCTCATTAGCACCTTAAATCTCCACCCAGGGATGTGTTTTTTATTATATAATGAGCAAGGGGTCAGTCTGAGGACAGGTAAAGTCAAAATGTGCATATTCCTTACAGGGGAAATTCCCTTCTGGAGACAGCTTTGTTATAATGAGCTGGCCTACATGTAGTGTGAATGCTGAGACTCATGATGTTGACTGGACAATCACCACAGTTGCCATATCCCGAGGGTGTGGTTGCTTCCTTGACTACTTATGGCGCCTCATATGCGACATTGTTGAGTGTCTAGATTATGTTGTCTTCCTTTAAGGAGTGTTGAATTTCTTTTGCCAACCAGTTAGTTTATTCTGATCAGTTTAACCCTTTTAAGACTTGCTCTTAAACTTTGTTAGTGAAGTTCTGGATTAGTCTTTACGGTAGGGCTAGTTTAGTCCCACTACCAACGCATGACTACGCATCCAGTATCTCTTCTGTTTTTTGGGGTTTTTTTTTCTTTTCTTTCTTTTTCTTTTTGATGCAGTTTTGGTCTTGTTGCCCAGGCTGGAGTGCAACAGTGTGATCTTGGCTCACTGCAACCTCTGCCTCCCAGGTTCAAGCGATTTTCCTGCCTGGGCCTCCTGAGTAGCTGGGATGACAGGCGTGCGTCTCCACGCCTGGCTTATTTTTTTTTTAGTAGAGACGGGGTTTCTCCATGTTGGTCAGGCTGGTCTCAACACTCCCGACCTCAGGTGATCTGCCTGCCTCAGGTTCCCGAAGTGTTGGGATTACAGGCGTGAGCCATCTGGCCGGCCTAATTTCTCTTTTGAATGTGCTGAGGATTCAGCAAGGTCTATTCCCTCCGGCTAGTCAAAAATCAAATGTCTTCCAGCCCTGCGTGAGGTTCGTAACTGCCCCGCTCCTGGCAGTAGTTGTCGGCCTAGCCCTGTGGAATTGTACCTATGCATACCCAGTTTGGCCTTCAGTCAACGACTGGGTGGAATCCCTTTGCAGATTTCTGCTGCTCTTCTTCTGGGTAGCTCCTGCCTCCCAGGTATTCTTCACAAAATCTGAGCTGCCTTGGCGTCTGATGTCTGTCTCCTCCTCTGAGATGGCCATCCCCTGCCTGGTTCTACCTCCCTGGTCTGCAGAGCTCCTCTGGGCAGAAAGTCATGGCAATCACAGGGTTCACTGTGTTTTTCTCTCTCTCAAAGACCATGATCCTGCATTGCCAGCTGTCCAATGTCTGAAAACAATTTTTCATCTATTTTGTCTAGTTTTCTAGTTGTTTACAGTGGGAAGAGAAATCTGTGACTCCATCATGGTCATGTTTGAATTTAAATGTAGATTACTTAATTTAATATTGTTCAGTTTCATTCCAGTTAAGGACATCTGGGGCAAAGGTCTATCTGCAAGACAATCTTAGATTCTAAGAAATTAAAGTGTCAGAAGGTTCATGGTCAGAGGTAAAATGACACTCATATCTGTTTTCTTATCATAAAGAGCATGGGATTTTCAGGGATAGATTTAAAATGGAAAACAAGATGTTTGTTCTATATACTAACCACCCCTCCGTGGCAGGCTTCCCTTAGCCTCAGGCCAGAGATGCTTTTATTAGAACAATGTCATTTTGTCCCACATACTATAGAATTAGCAACATTTTGTCATGGGAACCTGAAAAAAGAGCATTAGGATGTGTATACAAGGTATGTGATGTTATATGCACGTACAGTGTAGATACACTTCGTGCTCATTTTCTTTTTCTTTTTTTTTTAATAGAGACGGGGGTTCGCCATATTGCCCAGGCTGGTCTTGAACTCCTGGGCTCAAGTGATCCACCCACCGCGACCTCCCAAAGCGCTGGGATTACAAGCGTGAGCCACTGCACCCAGCCCGTGCCCATTTTCTGAAGCTAGACAATCTCCTCACTCTCATTCCAAATTATATTCCTAAAATTCCTGCCTACTTCCCCTAAACTATTTGGAGAGAAAGTCGATTATATATTCGTATATATAAAGCATATATAAACACACACATTCATATACCTACACATATACGTACACACAGTATACAAAATTTCTGATGTAATGACAGTATTTTCCCCTGACAGCACAGATTTCATTAAAAAAGAGCATTTCAGGAAAAAAATGATTACTGACTCTCTATCTAGTCTAGTGCACTTATATTAATCTTATTTCTCATCACCCTGGTATCTGAATTGGCCTTTGTCACCTTACCGGGGAAAGAGATGATGAACATCGAGGGCGTGGTGGCTGCTAGATTTCACTTGGGAGGCAGGAGGATGCCGAGAGAGACACAGATACTTTGAGGTAGAACTAACAAAACTGAAAATAGGACTGAAGCTCTTTTGTGTAGATTGTTGCTGTTTTCTGTTGGGTGTGGAAGAATAAACGATTCTTTGCTGTTCAATGTAACCCTTTCCTTATTCATGTTTGACTGGACAGAATTGTCTATTTAAAGTAAATTGAGCAAAACAATTCTTGGCAGGAATCCTCATTTGAAAAGTGCCATCTTAACTCATGTCTGCCCCTCTGCGGCTATTTCTTGTAAAAATAGCTCAGAGCTGTGTAGCGTTCTTGATTTCCCACCACCCACATTCTCTAACATGTTTTCAGTTTTTCATTTGTTTCTTTTTTTCTTTTTTTTTTTTTTTTGACGGAGTCTCGTTCTGTCACCCAGCCTGGAATGCAGTGGCGCAATCTCAGCTCACTGCAACCTCCGTCTCCCAGGTTCAAGCAATTCTTCTGTCTCAGCCTCCCGAGTAGCTGGAATTACAGGCGTGTGCCACCACGGCCAGCTAATTTTTGTATTTTTAGTAGATAGGGTTTTGCCATGTTGGCCAGGCTGTTCTTAAACTCCTGACCTCAAGTGATCTGCCTGCCTCAGCCTCCCAAAGTGCTGGGATTGTAGGTGTGAGCCACCACACCTGGTCAACACACTTTCCTAAACAAATTCAGTCATGTCCAATGAGTACTTTCA